>NC_071980.1:6768914-6778850 GCF_026283585.1 Hylaeus volcanicus | reverse complement strand
CGCATTAGGAAATTAAAAAGGACCTTAAAATTGATTGTGTCTATTTAGGTTGTTACCGATTGCAAACGATAATAAATCACGATATTCATGGTTTATATACGCTGGTTCGGTTATGCTACACATTGATCGATGCAAGCAACGCTGGAGACGACAATTATGAGGTCGTCTCACGGGTATCGTGCCCTCCTCCGAACTGAATCTTACTTTCGAGGCGAGCGAAACGTCGATCGTCCGAATAAGTGGAAGGACAGTTTAATCCGATAAATTGATGGTATTATTGATTGGGCCTCGATTAACCGGCTTGGTCGGGACACAGGTGGACCAGTTAAATGGATATCTAATGGACGTATTGGCACCTGCTGCGGGGATTATTGAAATCGTATTCGTTCCAAGGAATTGATGATCTTTTAATAGAAAGAGATTATTTTAAAATGAGTGGATATTCTGAATATTCAATAAATCGAATAAGTCAAATATTAAAGTGACATAATTTCAAATAGTTTCACTTTTTAACCCGTTCGCTACGAGATATAGTTCAAATTTGATGCAATTACTCAAGGGATAAGTTCAAGCCTTTTGAACCACGAATTATTCCAAGCAAATCGTACATTTTTACCCCGCATAGTCGTAGTCCACGCTACATTGTCAGTTAAATACAAAGTGTATCATACGCGCCTCAAACTCTAACTATTCTTACATGTATCTACGTCAGTAGCTACTATTGTTCCTATTGCTCTTTCAATTCATCTCGATATGTCTCGTTTGCGAGCTTCGTCACGCGGTAGCTTTATAAATGCGATCAGCAGCCAATCGAACCGGCTGGCCAACTCCTGAGCAACGAACTATACTCGGCTCGACGAAACGGAGGTTCTGCCATCGCGAATCGATAGCGGAATCGAGACCATGTCACTCGCAACGACGAAACCCGCTAATTTGGTGGGTACGCGGTGTGTCCACCGTGGGCCCAAGATGGGCGCGACCTGTCCGTGAGGTTTTTTGAAGGAAAGGAAATCGACGCCGGATGCGCGACGCTGTGAATTATCTCTTCACACTCGGGCCCTGTCGAGAACGTTGCCGGGTAATTACCAGCCTCGTGATGATATCCGGCTTGATGTTCGTATCGAGACCCGTTCCCTGCCTCTCAGGCCACTTTTCATGCCTCTGACCCCGTTACCAAGGCCTCCCGTCCGTCCCGTTCCTCGACTTTTTTCGACACATTGCGCGTGCCTCTCGACCGACTCAATTTCCAACCGAGAAATGTCCGTCTGACCGACGGGGGCCCGCGCAATTTCGTCGGGCCCCGTTTACGGGTCGCTTTTACGGGACCACGTTTCACCGCCGGCTTCGGAATCGTCGCTGCGCGGATTATTCACTCGTATACGGTTATTTTTGCGGGATCGACGATTCCGCCTCGAGCAATAATATAAGAACGATAACGAGCTCCTCGATGGGGAATCATTCCGGCGCGGGGTGGAAATATACCGCGGATAGAAAGTTTATTTTATTAGCTTGACAGTCACGATAAGTCGTGATATTAACACGTTGGTTTCGGTTGAGTTTCTCTCCACGAATATTAAAACGAACAGCGTGGAGCACAAAAGAAAACATCGCGAAAATGTTTCGCGAGGTAAAACAATTGCATAAGTTTAAAGTGTACTGCCAAAAATTACGATGCACGTATAAAACCTACACATAGCCCGCATCAGGTCTACATAGATCGAAAATGAAGTACGAAGAAATCCCGACGAATGTAATTATTTGAAATGGCGGAAAGATAAGGCACGCGCGAAGGTGAAAACGAGAGTATCGGGGAAAAATGATCAAGGCCGCCTCGAAGACAGGTAAATATACACGGCGACGGATAAAAATGCAGCTACGATCTTTCACGAGCGAGGTATCACTTATTGCAGCAACGGCAAACGGAAGATTGGCCTGCTGGATACTTAGTAACTCACAGCTAAATGTCAAGGATAGTTTGAATTATTCTTTTGCTTTTTGCGTCGTGGCGTTGCGAACGAGCCAACTTTTCTAGGATACGAGCCCCGCCGAAGGCGGTGAATAATGTTCTCGCGCAAGGATATTCATGCACCGATTACCTGCTCGACAGGGGAAACTCGCTATTCCGAATGCTGCTTATCCCATGCAAAGAGGAAACTCTGAAAGTATACCGCAATATCGAAGGTACAGCGTTATCATTCGATATCGATGTTTGCATTATTCTCTAGATCTCTGTTTATCAAAGCGCGGTCGTAAACATTCTGTAATTCGTGTAATTTGTGTAAATTTTTAGGTTTTAGAGTTCGTAGAATTTGTACGACTTTAATATCTAAAATATCTTACTTTTATCATACGAAGGTATTCCGCAACGGTGAAATATTCTGTTTAAAGGATAGACAAAAAATTATCTCAAGATCATATTTTTTTTAAGGTTACTAGTGTTTTTCTTTTTTCTACATGGAATGTAGAATTTTCATTATTATGACATCGTAGTTGATCGAGAAACAAATTTAAGCATGTACGATATATATCGTATGGGTTATAAATATTTGTATTTTCAAACGTTTAGCTTTTAATAAAAATTATGAGAGCCTTGAAAGGAGATAATACATATTATAAATGTCTAAATTTGTCTTTTGCATGTGTAACTTTCAGGAAACCTACCGAAGAGTTATACTTATAAAAATATATATGTTTCTCTCGTGAAATATCTTACAAATAATTACAAGCAACGGAGATCATTTAGATCCCAAGCTTGGAATACCCTACACATTATACAAATTGTAGAAATTCTACGAACTCTGAAACCATCTGAAAAAATTACACAAATTGTACAACGCTTACGAGTGCACTAATTGCGAAATATGACGAAAAACCAGGCATTATCGGGACTCGATAGCGTAAAAAGGTGCCATTCCAAGGTGACTCAGCGTTGCAACGTTGGGTCAACCACCGAGCCAGCAATTAGGCACTTCTTTACGACCGAGACGGAACCGTTCGATACTTCCCTCGGCTCGGATCGATCCTCGATCGTCCCCGGAGCGATGAAAGGGCACAATGGGGCGCACCTCCTCGCTCCCCCCCCCCCCTGCCCACCTCCAGCGGCACGGTTTCTCTCTTAACGAAGCCACGACAATTTGCGCAACGCGCTCTAGTTTCGCGGCGACGATAGAAAAGTGGCGGAGGTATCGATCGGTGGCCAAAGTTTCAGCAACAATTCAGCGATCGGGCCCCAAGGCGAAGCCAGGAACACGCTCGGATCGTGAAGTTCGACGGTCTCGCAACAATTTCACTCAAGTAAAAAAGAATATCGTACGGAACGCCTTCGATCGATCGATCGATCTTTCGAAGCGTACCGCTGAAGGAAACGGCCAGGCGACGGAATTGGCTAACGAGAACCGATAAACGCTACGGTTTCTCCGAACTCGTATCCTTTCCGTGGTCGCTCCGATCGACACCTGTTCCCTGCTATTCCCGCGCCGAATCGATTATCCCTTCGACTTCCCGTTTCGAGTTTCGTCGATCTTTCTTTCTTTCGCGAAGAAATAAATGAAATGGAGAGAAAATGGCACCGCGATTACGATCCCTTACGATCCCAGATTTCTGCTAAGATTCAAAATTTTCGACGCGTATCGATTTCCGAGCATCCCTTATTAACATCAAGGGTTCCTAATTCGATGTACAAGTCATAAAAATTCCACAAATAACAATTTGTATAAATTTCGCAAATTCTACAAAATGTACGACAGAATTCACAGTTCCCAGGAACGAAAGGTCCATTTGCAACAAGGCCGAGAGAACCGGTGATTCGATTCTTCTCTGAGACTGAACTATGACGTAATTATAGAGGCCACCAATAAGTTCAACTGCGCGGTCGTAAACGTCAAAAGTCGTAGACTTAATCGGTATTAAAAGCTTATCGATGAATTATCGCGACGAATGCTTCTTACGGTCTTCCCGGCGTTTCACCAAGGAAACTAACGAATAGTAATAGCGATAATAACACAACCACTAATAGAAACAATGAATAATAAATTTACGACGATAAAAATTCTACTATACTCTCTAGCAGTGACTTCCCGTTGTGCAAAGGTTAAAGGTTAAAGATGTCCCAATGAATTCTATTTACAAATTAATTTCATTCAGACGAAGCATCCTGAATCGGTACCAGAATTATTATTATTTTCGCAAGAAAATTACGACTTGTCTATTCTAACAAGGCAGAGGAATGATTTCATTTGAAGTCGCGTTCCATTTTCATCGTGAAAAGAAGACCGAAAACCTAAATTTCAAAAATGTTGGCACATGCTGTCCAGTTGATCCTAATTCCTATCGTAAAGAAACATCTCATATGCGATTAAAATTTCAAAGTACCATCTTTAATAGCTTCCGAGATATTTATTATATCGTACCGTAAAGTCATATTTCATAAATTTCATTCTTAAAAATAACGACATAAAAATGGAGTTACGATTCTTTCTTTTAATTGTACAACTTTAAGGAACACCCGGCCCGAAATTGATTAAAATCTCCATGCGTCGTTTCTTCTTCTTCGTTCGTTTCCTCCCGTCCCAGATTTCGTATTCGATATTTCTTTCCCAACTATATGGGGGCCGTTGCGTAAACGGGAACGATCAGCCAGACATTAATCAGCGAGATATATCGTGCTTAGTATTTTGCACTCGCGTTAAACGAGTGACACCGCGTCCTGAGAAAGTGTTGGCAATTTTGACAAGACCAGATACCCGAACGATTAATGACGTCGCTAATTCAGCGAGTTTCGCGACTCGACGGCGCGGACCGTTGCCGAGCCGAGGGAAGAGGTTTGAGACCGGCAGAGAAAGCAATCGCTTCTCGATATCCTGCTATCGATTTACGTCAGCCTCGATCAATTGTTACCGAGTCTCACGCACTGATAGATCTGGTGCCGGGCATGGATCTAGTTCTACCGAGCCCTTTCGATCCTGACGGTTACATATGCGGGCATATTTTAATGTCGATAATTTCGCGATACAGCCAATCAAATATATTTGCGCATTGTGTATATGTTATGTGTACGGGTACAGTTACACAAAATTAGACACCGATCATTTCTAATATATTTTCCCATTGTACGATCGGAGCTTGTCTAAAACTGATTTAATGGAAATTATTAGTTATAGAAATCCGATCGAAAAGTGTGTCTTAAGGGGCCACGACACTGTAACGGCGCTATCCAGAGATATATTCAGAAACTGTTTATAAAGAAACTAGATAGATGAATTGCTTTATATGCGTTATATGAAGCTTGTTTATAAATGCTTTGTTACGATATCATTTCATCATCAACGTTTACTTTCGTTCGGTACTATATTCGCTCCCACGTTGTCACTCGGAACGGTTATTATTTTTTCAAATTTTCACTATACTTTGTTGAACGAACAAACAAAGAGAAACCGATCTCATAAGGTCGTGGTGTTACATTTTTTAAGAAAATGCAAACAAAGTCGAATGATTTTATTTGAAATTTTACAGTGCGCTGCCCCCTTAAGTCTAGATTCTTCTTCGAGTTATTATTTTTTCAAATTTTCACTATACTTTGTTGAACGAACAAACAAAGAGAAACCGATCTCATAAGGTCATGGTGTTACATTTTTTAAGAAAATGCAAACAAAGTCGAATGATTTTATTTAAAATTTTACAGTGCGTTGCCCCCTTAAGTCTAGATTCTTCTTCGAGATGGCAATCATAAATAAAATTGGCCAAAAAGGACGACGAAAAAGCGAACTAAGTGCTGCAGAACTTGAAGACAGCACTCAGTCAATGTCGATTCGTCTCGGACGACTGTGCTGTTGAGGAGAATGGTAACGGGACTCATTCCCGAAACCAATGGCTTTTACCGAGTTTGATGCGCGCGGTACTGAACTGGTTGTAATCGTAACGATGATGATGGCGATTAAAGTGGATGACGACTTTATTATGCGTTCTGCGCTTTGGGAGAGGAGGAGGATACCTGACGCAGAAGCAAACGAGAGCGAAAAGTGGTAATTGAAGTCAGGCGAACGTGTCGACAGTGGTGTTGGGTAACATGTAATCCGTGATTATGGTTACTGAGTAGTCAGCCAAACAGACATAACCCAGATTAAGGCGATTGCATCTAATTTTAATGGAAACTCAGTCATCGGCACTTTCGATTTACTTCGTTAGGCTGATTACTAGGAATTCGGTTCGGGTATGTTCTTTCATTCTTAAATACTATGTTCGAGAACGATCAGGGTACTACCGATGAAGTAAGATACGATAAGGCAGATTCTAAATCAGACAAAAGATCTAAATGAAGGATCCAGCAATAAGAGCTATCGAATGTATTCTTTTTGTAAATAAAATGCATTTAAATTTCAAAGATTTGGAAAATCTTTGTTGTAACATGTGGTATGATCGATTTCGATTGTACGTGAAACGCAATATCGACCGAATGGTCAAAGTAACCCTTTCGGAACCCCAAATCAATGGAGGTTTTTAAATCCCTATTGATTTCAGACGAAAACTGTGCCCTCCAGAATGTACGAAAACAACTACGTTTCATGCTGATCTTCTGATAGTGACCAGCTGATATCGTCCACATTTTCCGAAGAAACACTTCCAAAAAATTGCGATATTTACTTGAATATCCGTACAAAATATTCTCAAACTTTCATTAAATTATATACATTCCTTGCTAAAAAATTCCTGCAAATCGCTAAAAAGAACATAGTCCTAAACTTATTTCCCCCTTAAACCGCGAACCAAACTCCCTATAAACGTCTCCATCAGACCCCACGCCACCATCAACCAATCTCGACCCCCAAAAATGAAACTTCCGTCACCCTGAACGTTACGGAAACCTGAAAAAGGTTAAGAACCACTGCGTCAGCGAGCTCCAGGAGACAGAGGAGCCGCGGAGGAACGGCACGGAGCGAGAGAGACGTTGGAATCTCTGAAAGACACAGAAACAGATCTAGCCAGAGCCCGGAGAGCCTGGGATACGTGGCGGCATGAAGACCGGGGGGTTCGGGGCCACGGGAGGCATAAAGACCAGAAACTTAGTACACGTACATACCAGTCGCGCGTACCACACAGCCACCGTAGCCGGTATGAGGCATAAGCGACGACTTGCGCAACTTCTTTTCCGCGAGGTATCATACTACAACGCACTGTACCAAATTAATGCGGCTGCAACAGCGCGGACGCGAGCCACGCTTCGTGCGCCTGCGGTTAAATGCCAGCCACGGTGTATAACAATTGATCTCGGGGCCCGTTGCAGCTACGCGAGAGATACCTCTGCAACCACGGCACCCGGATGTCCGAGGACGGAACGGTCTCTCGGCGTTACGAAATCGAGTCCTGGAATCGCTCGTGCGCTAGATCATCCGTACCGATCGCGCTTGGCACGCCGACGCGCGCGGACGTCGCATCCGCTGCCCGATGACGGGATTGATTGGATTCCGCCCCTTCTTCCACCCTTGAATATATTGGGGAACAGGTCCTGTTATCTTCCGCTCAAAGCCGATATCGTCCGAGATGAATCCGCCCGACTGGCTGACCGCTGTGTTTTTTCGTTTCGTAGGTCCGCTTTGGTGCGTCGTGGCACGCCTCTCGAGTTTGATCGGTAAACAGCGATTTTTACGGCTGTCTTCGATCCCTTTGGAAGGCAAACTGGTTGACCTTCTTTGTGTCGTAAAGTCGATGCAACCTATTAACCCGGTAGTGATCGGAATAGATGCGGAGCTCGTTTGCAACTACATACGCGCAAGTGAACTGCATCGAATAGGTCATTCGAACGTCCTGGTAGTGTCACGGGTACATCGACACTGGTCTATTGTTCCTGCTTGGTTGGTGGACAGGAACATCGAATAACTCCTCGAGGCACACGATTGTAAAAGAAAAAGATCGCTAACAAGTTTTGACTCGTACACGTTTCTGATTCCACTTATTGTAGTGGAATCAGAACTTTTAGAGTTAGTTCATAGTATTGCCACACAAATGAAAAACATTAAAGTATTATAAGCTAAGCGAACCGCGGGAAAATTTGTAACCCACCCAACTGCAAAGAGATACGTAGTTATCGCGTATTAAATAAGCCAATTGAACCGACGAGAATTCGTTAAGCTTCCTGGCAAATATTGCTGACGAACGCAGCAGTAGATGAATAAAACTGATAAGTGTTCACGTGATCATCTGTCCGCTTAGTATTCCAAAGACACTGCACCGACTTCTTTTCCAGAATTCATTACGCTTCTTGTAAAACGTTACTGCATCAACTTTCAGAAGCCCGGTAGGCTTTTTTAGAGCAAGAATAAACGCAGTAGTAGATGAATTAGAGTAATCAGAAAAATGCTCACGTAGTCATCTACCTACATCGCAGTCCGAATACACAAATGCACTGACTTCTTTTTCAGAATTCATTAAACCTCTTGCCAAAGCGACACTGTAGACATCTTCAGAAGTCTAATTGACTCTCTAAACGTAAAAGGAGACATTGATAGATGTACAAGCCTATTAAAAAGAATGTCCACGTAGTCATTCATCTACTTCATAGCCTGAATAACTAACTGTACCATCTTTTTTTCCGAGGAATTCATTTACGTACCTGTCATTAAAGTACCTGTCAAACGTTGCTGCAGCCACCTTCAGAAGTTTAATTGGTTTTCTAAGAACCAAGAACAAATGTAGAGAATATGTAAGACTAATTAAAAGAAGATCACGTTGTCACCCACCTACTTCGTAGCCTACATAACTAACTGTACCACCTTCTCTTGAGGAATTCATTAAACTACTCGAACAACGAACGCGCTAGTAAATATGTAAATCTAATAAAAAAAAATGTTCACGTTATCATCCATCTACTTCGCAACCTAACCAACCAGCTGTGCCACCTATCCCTGAAAAATTCATTAAACTTCTTGTCAAACGGTACTGCAGCCATCTTTAAAAGTCGAATTGACTTTCTAAGACCGAGACCAAATGTGGTAAATATGTAAGAGAAATAAAAAAATCTGTCCACGTTGTTATCCGTGTACTTCGTAGCCTAAATAACTAGCTGTGCTATCTTTCTCTTAAGAATTCATTAAATCACTTGTCGAACATTACTGTAGCCATCTTTAAAAGTCTGATTGATTCCTTGAGATGAAGAATGAAAGCAATAGTAAATACAGTAAAAAATGTTCATCTGCTTCACAGCCTAAATACCTAACTACGCCTCCTTCTTTCAAAGAATGCGTCGAATCTCTTGCCAAAGATTAACCTAACCAACTTCACGACTGGTGCAACTTCGCCATAGTGGTTAAGAATCACTGCTGCGCAGGCTAGAAGGCTCCGGCCAGCTATAGTGAATTTATACACGGCCACGGTGCGTTCCCACGCCTAGAGCATGCGAGCCTGCTCTTCGGCCTAATGCCCGCGTGGTACCGATCCTATTCCCCTGGCCCGTCGCCTAAGAAAACGCTGGAAAATCTGGGACACGTTGTCGCGGTATGCGCCATTGTCCTCGGACTCCGCGGGAGTCGATCTCGCGGTACGCTCGCAATTTTCGCCCGTCACGTTCGCGATTTGCAACATTGTCGCCTGATCCGGTTTTCGTCTCGTCGCGGCTGTCAGCGTTTAGGTCAGCGTTTAGATCAGCGTTTAGATCAGGGTCGAATTCAGCAGTGGGAGAACCTTCCGGCATTGGAAGGCTGTTTTGTCGCATTTTTTCTTTTCAATAATGTATCTTTTGCTTCCTTAACAAGTTTTGGCTGCTTTTTGCTTCTGTGAGTATTTAAGAGGAAGTTAGTGTGGGTGTGAAGGTTAGCGTTCTTCGGTCAAGGAGGAAGGTTTGATTGGTACGATACTCGATGTTGGTTTTAGTTCGAATTGGTCACTGATGTTTTGACGTAAAAGATTTGTTTCAACTTGAAGGCAGGATTCAAGCACTGTCCACTA
>NC_071980.1:6724156-6768904 GCF_026283585.1 Hylaeus volcanicus | reverse complement strand
AGTTTGCACTTCGGGTCGTGGGACGCTGCTGTCCAACATGGCTACCCTGACAATCATACAACAGTGGTTGTATTGTATGCCAAACTTGGCACTCATAAAGTCTTCGATCCAGGAGGGATAATACCATCACTCATTCATTCATTTATTTAAAGTGCGTAACTTATTATACAAAGTTATTGCACTACTGCTTACTCATTACCAGCTTATTTCCATTCTCCTTATCATCGTCTTACACGACTCCTGCATTGTTTTAACACTGCAGTACCTATTTCTTCTCATCTATCGGGGCCCGCTGGCCTTCTATCTCGGGTACCTCGGGGTTTTGCTAAGCCTGTACTGTAGCTACAAACACAGCTACAGCCCCTGAGGGCGATAATACCATCTCTAGTTAAATATTATCAAAGAGGAGCAAACCACTCCAATCAAAGGCAACAATCATTGCTAACTTAAAAGTACGAAATAGCATTAGAGGCACTGTTACGTCCTAATCAGGGTTAAGTGTAATGCTCACCGAAGGTCCAATTCTGTTTGTCCAGGTCATTCCCCGAGTCGAAGGATGCGGTGGGCGAGGAGGCACGCGAAGCACCTCTGCTGAAACGTTTTCCCCGGACACCACGCCACGAGCACTGCCAGCCGACCGAGGCCACTAGTAGCCTGACCCTGGGGCACAGCCAACAGCGAGGACGAAGTACTTAAAAGGTTTCATGGATCTAACGGAGGCATTCGCCCCGGGAGGGGGCGGGGAGGATCTGCCAAAGACCGACTTCTTCGACTTCGTCGTCTCCCCGCCGCCCCATTGCGCCTCGGCGGACGGGATCTCCGACGAGGAGAGCTTCCTGCATCGCACGACCTGCAGAAGCATCGGTTACCTTCAGCAGAGCCACGAGGAGCACGAGGCGAGCCGCGACATCCACGGTTCGCCGTTCATCAAGGAGACCAACAACAACACTCTGACGGCGTTGCCGCCCGTCTCGACGATAACGAGCTCCTTGAGTCATCATCATCATCATCATCATCATCACCACGTGAGGACTCATCACAACGCGTGCAACGTACAGCCCAGCAACGAGCAGACGCCCATGGACCAATCGGACTGCGACTACTGGACCACCGACGAGACCAAGGAGCAGACCTGCAACATACTCCTAGAGGATCTGAACAAGTACTGTTGGTCGGCCCACGCGAACACGCAGAGCCACGGCAACGACAACGTCACCGTTCACCAGGGTTCCAACGACCATCATCAGACGGTGGGTCGGGGATGCGCGGCGAACGACAGACAGAACACGGACGGAGCCATCTACACGTTGACAGTGCTGAACAACGAGGCGAACTCGATGGACGCGTTGGACTGCTGCAAGAGCCCAGCGCCCACGTCCAGCGATTCCTGGTCCCTGCGACCGAACCTGGACCTGGACGCTATACTGAGCATGGAGCCCGCCTCCGCCGAACAGGAACACGATCAAACCTCCAATGTGAGCGAGGTGTCGCGGACGGTGAACGACAGGTTTCATCCCGACCGTTTCTCCGTAGCGTCGTCGCAGTACACGACCGACGACAGCGGTTTCGTCGAGAGCAAGGAGTTGTGCGGCCGAGGATCGTCCAACAGCGGCAATTGCCCCGGTGGAGACAACAACAACGATTGGAAGCTCTCCGATCAGAATCTTCAGGAAGCAGCCGCGGTGGCAGCAGCCGCGGTCGCTGTAGGTGCCGGTGACTCGGCGGAGAGTCTCTTGCGAAGCGCCCTCCAAGGCAAACTGTACACAGGACCTGCTCAAGTGGTCTCCTCTTCGTCGCCGTCCAATCAGGGTCCCGCCATGTCGATACCCGTCACGAGCAACGCTGGTCTGCAGATAGTCGCCGATCAGCAGCAGCAGCAGCAACAGCAGCAACAGCAGCAACAGCAGCAACAGCAACAGCAGCAGCAACAGCAAGACGACTCCATGCACGCCTGCACCGACGAGGATCTCTTACTATCCCAGCTGGATCAAACGACCTATCGTCCGGGTGACTATGAGAAGCTGAAAAGTATAGCGAACGAAGTAGTGGAGTCTTACTGCAGCCTGGAGCCTGTCTGCAATGTTTCCGCGACCACCACGGTAATGTACACCCTGGACCCGACGAGCGGCAGCCTGGGCACCATCACGCTTCCAGCGGACCTTGGTCAAGTGAGCACGGTGACGGTGGTCACGGCTGCCCAGCAGGAAGTCCTCCAGCAGCAGGCAGCTCCGCGAGCAGACGTAGAGCCACAGCAACCGACCAGCCAGCTTCAGATGGCTCCTTCGAGGGTCGTTGCCACGAAAGCGCCCAAGAAGTACTGCAGACGCGCCAACAGGAACAACAACAACGCGAACGCGGCCAGCAACGGCAACAGCGGTCCCGAGGCTGCGGGAAACGTTGGTGGTCAACAACAGGGCGCCACCGGTGGTTCTCCAGGCAGCATCCAGCGCAAGGAACGCTCGCTGCACTACTGCAGCATCTGCAGCAAGGGCTTCAAGGACAAGTACAGCGTGAACGTGCACATCAGAACGCACACCGGCGAGAAACCGTTCGCCTGTTCCCTCTGCGGCAAGAGCTTCCGACAGAAGGCTCACCTGGCGAAGCACTACCAGACCCACGTGACGCAGAAGCCCAGCGTTCAGCAACAGGCGACAGGGAACAGCACCAGCAACAGCGGGAATCCTAGCCCATCGGCCGAGACCACCACCACCACCACGTCGAGCAGCGTGACGAACAGGAGTCAACCTCATCAGGTGCCGGTGGATCCCTCGGGGACTGCCTGCAATCCACCCAGTTAGTTGTGCTGGGACACCCTGGCCGCCCTTTTTCACGTATTCCCGTCGATTTTCACGCGCCCAAATTCCTGCCGCCCCTCTAACCCTGAGGTGGCCACGGTGCGAGGTCTCGTCCTTCTACTCTCTCTTCTCTGGATCTCTATTTCTTTCTTCTCTCTCCCCGCTGTCGCTGTTTCTTCTTGCTCTTCCCTTCACGATGTTCAGAGGCTTCGTTCGCCAAGAGAGCCGAGCGAAGCGGTTCACGAGGTTGGAACACGGTCACAGAGCGAACCATGACTAATGGCGACGATCGCGAGATCGACGCGTCCGCGGACGGCGCCGATTTCCTCTCGCGATCGACCCTCTTCGTCCTAGAACGAATATTAGCCTCAAAATGGCGGATCCAGGGACTCCCTGGGTATCGCCGATAATTTATTCGACGAGTTACACGCGATCTTGAAAAAAAAAAAAAAGAATGGTGGAAAAAGCGCTGGACTTTCAATGTGCCGGGGATCGCGGACGTTTTTTGGCGTCCAGCGTCTCGGTTGTTGCGACGCGCGTATCTAGGATTCTATCGATCGAACGCAGAAAGCCGTCCATAACGAGCGAGTTACAGTAGCGCCCGCTTCTATGTCCACCGAGTCCTCCTGTTTGTATGTATCCGGGGAAGGTAGCGATTTGTGGGCTTCAGATTTTAATGTTACAGAGGTGATCGAGGTTGAGACTTGCAGGTAAAGTCAAGGTGGTACACCATGAGAATGTTGGAGGGAGTAAATGAAGCATTCTTATGGCACGGAACGAGTCATCGATGTGAATTTGAATTTCTATTTTTTCCGTTGTAACGTAGCGGGTGTGTCTATAGGTTGGTGATGTCTTTCTGATGAAAATGTATCCAAATATAACCTCGTTTGGAACGTTTCTAGCCCATCGTTGGTTAATACAGTGATTAGGTTAACATTCGGGTAGTGTTTGGACACATTTTACTCTGGAGAACACCACCGATCCAGCGACATACTTCCCTCACAGATCTATCGACGAACATAGCAAATGAAATTTCCAGAGAACAAAGCTCGATCCCTAGATATAGTTTTCGCGCGTTTCGAGGAATAATCGGAGACATACAAGCGGGAGGTACTGTCTATCGTGAATTTATCCATGTCAGGACTAAGCTGCCAAGGCTTCCACGACAGTTGTTCTCCGTCACTGGTCCAGACTGCTCTGTAGACGTTCAAGTTCCAGTGTTTAGGCCAAGCTCCGAGTCCGAGAGACGCTTCCATTCTTCGGCAGACGTTGTTGACGATCGGTAGTCTGGACCGATGACGGAACAAAGAGTGTCGAACTGATATTATTACGCACATGTGCTCGCTCCGTCGATAAATTCACGAAGGTTAACAGATAACCTAAAGCGGACGACCCAGCGGGTCGTCATTTATTTTTCTACTCTCGTAATTAATCGGTCGAATCGTCGATCGACGATGGCTGTATTCTGCGCGCAAGCGACCCGGTGAAATTGTTGTTCCTAAGACGACTCCATTGCCGTCCTCTGACGAGAAACGAGCACGTCGACGACGAATCGCGCACGTTAAACGATATATATATATATATATATATATATATTTAAATACCACTATGAGATATTAACGTTAAAGTTATTTTATACAGATTCTTCTTTTTCATTGTTCTTTCATTTTCTTTTTATCGTGTTTTTATATGTTTATATAAACGCACACGCAAGACGTAGTAGACTAACGGAATGTAACGTAGAATCGGTAAGTATCGGAGCATCGAGAAAGAGGTATAATAACGTTATAAGTAATTAGTAGCACGAGCTGTGATTTAGATACATACTCAACGCGCGACGACGGGCGCCTTCGGTTAAGACGGCGGCGCTCGCGTGCCTCGGCGTCTGTTATTCGTAAGAAAAACAATTTCGCGGGGGAATCCGTTCCGATGGAACAATCTTTGAGCCTGAAATTTCACAAATTTTGTTCTCGAGCCCCGTGGGGATTTTTTCATTCCCGGCCGTTATGCGGGGTCGTCAGACTCGTCGCTTTGGGGGTGTTGGATCTCTTTGGAGAGTCTGTTCTGAAATTCGACCGACTAATCGGTTTGGAAAATTGGTCTTTTAATTACTAAGTAGGTATATATCGCGTGCACAGTGACGGAACTAGTTCGATGAAAATTGGTGAGATCTATATTATTGGAGGGGAGGGTGGTATCGTGGATGGAAAACAAACCCTCCCTCGTGGTTTTCGTATTTGTAGTAAACATAACTAACGACGAACGGTGTTGTATGCTTCACTGTTTACGTAGAGAAGGAAATTTTCTAAGAAAACATGATATTTGGTATATTATTTGTCCTATCAAGAAAAGAAGTATTTCTCACGAAATAAAAATGTCAGAGAGTTCTTTGTCGATATACATTTGTCGATATACATTTGTCGATGAATTGGGGAAAATTCGAAATTTACGTCGTTTCGTGTTTCACAGTATTATTAATACAATATACGCTAATAATTACTCAGCAATTAACAATGGAGTCACAGTTTTCTTGCCCACCTATCGAATATTTATGAGATTGAATTTATCATTCGATCTAACATTTGCCACAGAAAAGTATACCTATCGCCTTTCTAAATAGAATCGTGAAGAGTTTCAGAATTTCACTGATTCAGGTTTGCCGTTAACCCTAAAAAATGATGGAATTCCTCCAAGTCCACCCTAAAAAAAAAAAAAAAAAAGAAAGAAAACTCAGTATTTGTTGTATCGGCTGTTCAGGACTGTTATATCGGGGTAAAAGCGCGGGAAGCCATTGCATCGCGGAGGTCAGAGATTTAGAGAGAGCCTCGGAGGTTGTTACGAGCAACGCCGTGGAGTAATTACACGTTGCGCGCCGCGGCGCGATATTGCGTTACGTGCATGCATTACGCACATAGTTCGGCGTGCGAAGCAGCAGCGAGAAAAACAAGACGTCCCGCGGCGCACGATAAATTCTCCTCGAAAGCCTCGTCAGGATGATCGCTGGGATTAGTCGCGCGCGACGTTTATCGCCTCTCGCTTCCAACGACTTCGATCGCGAACTCGTAACTCGAGAAAATGCGACGCCAGCGTCTGTGCTCGATATCGAACCACTATGTCGTCGCGACTTTTCAATCATCGCTCGAACGAGAAATTAATATCTGATCCTTTGTACGTCGGTAAAGCAACGAACCCTCCGTCGCGTGAATTTCAATTATCCTTAACGAACAGAAATGAATTTTTGGTCGTTTGTACGTCAGCGAAGTATTGGGTTGTCTGGAAAGTCCGTGTCGATTTTTGGTAGGTGGTACAAGTCTGAATACATCGGAATATATCCCTTAAAAGGTGGAAAGGTCGTGGAACAAAATGCTACCTACGTGATTCAATAAATATGTATCAGAATTCAAATGTGCCTTTGAATTTGTTTTCAGTTGTCACGAACTTTCTGGGCAACCCAGTAATTAACCTTCTGTTGCATAAATCTTGTTTTACCTTTCAAAAATGAAACTGATGTAACTCCGGTCCACCAGTATCCCCATAAAAAAGACATCAAAGAGAAGTCTTATACGAAATCCACAGTTCCAACCGACCGCAATAATACGTCGAACGAATTACTGCGCACATGTTCGTCAAAGAATTCCTGCCAATCGTGGTCAAGCGAATAATTCGTCGAATTTCACCGACCTCCGTTATGCTTGCTCCACTTGCGGTTGTAAAATTAGTTTGACCCCCGAGGAACTCTTTTTCTCACCTCGCTCGACAACCGTACGAGTACGCGAGTCTTCCAACGTCGATTGTTCAGACTTCATGAAAAACCACGCGTGGCAATTCGATGAAATGTTTGTAAAAAATATTTTCTGTTTCGAAGGACGTCGCTCGGATTTTGGTCGCTGCTCCTGCGGTCGCGGAAAACTGGTAGCAGTTGCGGTTAGGCGAACGATTCATGGGATCCTGGAGGGCGGAGGTATTTGCGGACGCTCCACTTGTGGTTGTGAAATTATTAGCGAGGCCCGCGGTGCTGGGCTTTTCCTTCGCACCTTGCTGAAAATATAATCACTGGCAGACGTTGCCGTGAATTTTCCGCCGTATGGAAATTATTCCAAGGCGATTATTCGCATAGCATGCGGTCCAGATTCGTCCAGAAATTATTTTCAACGAACGCACAGTTGTTATAATCGAAAGAGGATTTACTCGCCCGACCATGAATTCTACCGTTACTTAATTCTTGATTGAATAGCTGTGCGTTGTCCTGATAATTTAAACCGCGAATTATTTCAGAAAAGTAAGCGATTTTTTATCTTTTCCTCGAACTGTACCAAAGATATACTCGAAGATTTCTGCATAATATCATATTTGCAACATTCTTTCAACCGAATCGTTTCGAAATCTGCATTCCGGAGGATTCCATCTCCGCTGCTATCAGTAATTCTAGCAACTTTGATGTTGGGCAATGTGCGAAGGAAAATTCTTCAACCGCAAATCGCACTAATTCGATGTGCAACCACAAGTTGCTACTTTCTGGTGGGCGTGTCGTTCTAATGATTTGTCCAAATTTGGCCATGTTCCGTTACGAAGAATTCTCTTGGAAAATTCAGGTCGGAGGCGAGGTTCCTTGCGCCCGTTAATTTTATTCCACTTTGTCCACGAAAAATTCACGAGTTTCTTCGATATAGTTATACTCCGAGCAACCATATCGAACTGTTCAAGGTTTGTCAAGTTGGTTACGCGTGCTTCAGTGATCTGCAAGTGTAGGCAATATTAAGATTAAGTCTTTCGTGGTCGCGAATCGGTTTCAACTTATCTCGAACCACGAGAGAATGCAAATAGCAACATCCCTGGGGCCTAACATGCGTTTGACCAGGAATGGCAGGAATTTTATCTGCAAAAGTAGTGGAACCGGTCCATTTGATCGATTATCGAAGATTTACCGTCCCTGATACTGGAATTCTATTCGGTGACAATTTAAAGAGAAGAACACAAACTTAACGAGAGATAAAATCAAGGAATGTAGACGATTTCCAAAGGAATGTTCCCTCCAACTCCAGTTTTATTGCCAACGATTCTTCTTATACCTATAAACGAAGTCTCGATTAGTTTATTTTTTAAATCATACAACACAGTAAATTAAACAAGCAGACTAAAACCTCGAATCACAAAGACTAAAAACCTGTACAACGGTTTGGCAATGTTACCGTATCATGCATCGGAGTCACCAGAGAACCTTGGTGATTCTTCCCACGCATTGAAATCATCGGAGCGTTTATGGTGTTTCCTACCACTCATTCGAACCACCGGACCGTCTATGGTGTTTCCTCCCGTACGTCAAAGTCGTCAAAACAATTTCAAAATTACTCGATTCTATCAACAACGAAACGTAACGTCGACAAAATAACGAAGAAATTGGCTAGCTCGTTAACCTTCGTGGCTAGCTTTTAAAAAAATGCTCGTAACGCAGCGGTGGGTGAACGTTTCCTCGACGATTTAATCGTTTCCCTCCGCCCCGCAGCCTCGTCAGGAGCATTTCATCAAGGCCAATGGAAAGAAACGCTGGAACCACGGGTAAATTTCCCATCGATCTTTCGGATTTCTTGACGTTCACCGGTATCATTAGTCAGTCTACGCGAACTACATCGCGGCGATAGTGGCTCGCCGAACGTTCGAGGAAACCTACGATAACGCCTCTCGTACGTCAGAGGGTCTCGGCGATCTCTAGGATTAGCTTCAGTTACGTTTACCGTTTCTCATCGCGAAATATTATCAATAACACTCTATCGTCCGACGCTCTAACCGATTCCCGCGGATAATGTCAAGGTAATTGCTGATCAAACGATAAGCTTGAAATGTTCCTGACGCTCTCCTCTTCCATCATTCCGTCTGGAACGTTTCGAGATAACCCGGGACGTTAATTAACAGAGTCTCGCGAGACCATTTTTGTCCAAGAGATCGGAGTCTTTCAGTTCTACTTAGATTTGCTCGCTTCCTTAACGGTTGGAAGACGGAATTCTTTCGCGAGGTCCTCGAACTGCCGGCTTCCGATACGCGCTGGCCTGCCATTAACTTTGATTTATATCGGTAACCGTAATTTTGCTCCTTTTTCAATTTAATCCGCCAGCTGCGTTCTTCATTTTCTAAATCGGAGGTGAGTGCTTTTCAGCACCTCGTAATGACGAGTCCACGGAAGATTGTCTTAGGTAAATTGAAAAAAACCTTGGCGAAGTATTACGTCGTCACATAAGTTCGTGCTGCTGAGGCGATATATAATAAAAGAAATTACAGAAATTTTATAGCGACTGTATAATATGACTATGTCAGAAAGATGGAAAAATATTGTGAAATGAGAGAGATTACCTTTTCATAACACACTTAAGGGCATGTTTATATCAACACTTTATCTCCCTATTTAGAAACAGTCGTTAATTAAAAAAAGAATTTTCTATAGTGGCATATGCCAGTCTAGGCTGACAATAATTCCTCCATACTGTTCACTGATCATTGTAAGTAGACAACCATCGACACAGTAAATAAATCCGAATAGCTAAATACTGCAATTAAAAAGCCTATAAATAGGCTCCCGGTAAATAAAGTGTTGAGTAGCAGGAGAATAAGTGGCAAGAACTTATGGGACGACCTAATATAAGATTATCCGTAGATTCTTTAAAAAGTTCCACGAATTACTAGCAGACATCCCGAGAAAAGAGAATACCGTGATGCTCGTTCCGAATAGAATACTCAGACATGAAATATACAAAAGAGCATACCACGTCGACGATAAAGAAGATTACGGAGGATCCTCGTCACAATGCATTAAAAGCGACACGATCACGGAATAATTAAACCGACAGGATCGATTAAATCGTTAAAAAATATTCCGCTACCGATAGGTAGCACAAAAGCGTTTCGGAGTGGCAGGTAGCTCGACGTTAACGCGCTCGGAACGCTCCTCGGCCGTTGGAGTCGATTAGCCGCTCTGGCATTTATCGTTTTCTCGTTCATTGGGCGCGAACGCGTTATCCGCGAGGCGATGTGGTAATTCGCCAAGTCCGATATTAATGACGCGTAGCCAATTTACAACTGAAGCCACGTCGACGAGGGCCCCTGACGGGCCGTTAGGTCCGTTTGATATCTCGTTGCATTAACGACGGGAAATTCTTTGATCCTTTCATCGGCCCCATCAGCGTTGCCGGCTGAGCCATCGAGAAAAACGACACTACTACTCGCGGCCAAGAGACGATAAATTAACCCGGCCGAGCAAGAAAGTGTTGCCGGCTGATTGCTCTCGGTTAGCCGCTTCCAGCGAGATGACTCCCTCGATAGCGTGTTATCAAGTTGTAATTTGGAGCCTGGCCATTAGTGGTACCATTCGGATCGCAGCTGACTAGCATGCGTCTATCGATCGGTCGATCTTCGTTCCCAGACGCGTTCCTAGACGAATCGGACTCGCGATCGCGACACCTCGTTAACCCTACCGTCCCTCGTAGCGCGGATTTTCTTTTATCTTAGGTAAAAGTTATTTGTTTTGGTAGCTAGAGTATCGTGCCTCTTCGTATGCAAGATGGTAGGCGAGCGATCGATTAAATTATAATCTTTTGAAATTTCGATCGAATCATTTATCTGGATAAGTTTTATCAATTTATCTGGGAAGCATGTGGGTAGAACAGGTCGACTTCCTGAACGTTGTTAACGAGCACGAAAAATAGATGAGAAAAAAGAGCACGACAAAACACACAGACAAACGCAACAAAAGGAAATACGAATTTCTAGACGGAACTGATAAATCTCTGGGTGCCGAGATGTAGTTCCAGGAAACAGCCTGGACATATCGACGTATAAATATTCTAATTAAGTCCGCGCATAATTAGTGGCCACGGAACACTGAATTATCGTAATCGTTAGGCAGTATTTTCATACGTTATCGCGACAACAATATCTTGTCCCGATATCTCTTTATCGCATTAATTAAGCTTAACCACCGCGAACATGCCAATCGGAAAGTCAACGGGCACAATTCCGCGCGAGTCGATCTTGGCTGCACGGTAATTGACTCGTTTTTAACTTGCTACCGCGCATGCACGAGGACGTTAGGCTAACACGGAGAGCTACTTCAATTCTCCGGATATCAGTTTCCCCTCCAAAAAGGTGAAAATATTCTTTGATTATTCGTGGGTCAGTGTTTAATTTAATTTTCTTAAATTATATTTTACTATTATTTCAGAAAAAAAATATATCTGAGGGCAAACTATGTTGCGTCCAAACTTCTGTAATTCGAAATATATGTTAACATTAAATCTATCAAGTTAGGTCCGTGTACTTCAAACTTCTTTCTAAAATTCCTCATTTACCGACGATACTAATGTTCAATGCAACTATTGCATCAAAGAATTAATCTGGTATATAAATTTGATCCTTCTTCCTATAATTACTGAAATTAGATGCTTCATTGTCAAAATTCTTAACTAGATAATATACCACCCGAACAACAACCAAAAGACAAACGACAGTGCATCCACTGGCCACTAATTAAAACTAAGAATACGATCCACGCAATGACGCACCTCTACGAAAAATGAAAAATCTCTCCCTTCGATTAAAAATAAATCTCGCAAATAAAATTCTCATTCGTCTACTATCTACCGTTTATCGAAACAACGTGTACCGCCCATCTCTGAATTCGAGCAACTTTCTACGAAAACAAGACGTCGTCAGCTCCTAAACGAGGTCTCTGTTTCCGGCGATGGCCTGCAATTCCTCCAGCAACGATTCGCCCGATTCCCGTAATCGAGCAACGACAGTGAGCCCCGATTTGACCTGGTTGAACAGGAAAGGAGGAAAGGAAGACCGTGAATCACTGCTGCTCTAATTAATGGACCGAGCGAAAACGGCCAGAAAGAGCGTCGTCGGGGTTCTATCCGCGAGACGAGGGCGCGCGAGGGGCCAATCAACGCGCGTCCGTGCTCACGGGGGGCCCCCTCTTTGAATTGTGTTGGTCGAAACCACGAGTATAGACGGCGAGCAACGTTACACTTCGAGTCGATATGATGAGGCACGGCCTTATAAGGGACACAACCGGTGTTTAAAGTCGCTGGTGGCGCGGCTTTCACCAATTTAAAATCAGATTACGACTCGCCCGCCTTCTAATCGCTGTTAGCCCGGTGCACGCTGGGAATTGCGGCTGTAATCGATCCCCCGATTTCGCGTAACCCTACGATCGTTATTGTAGGTGCACGTTAGAGTGGCGATGAATAACGATTGAATCCGTTGTTCGAGAAACAGGGTTCGCTCCTGACTCGTTTCTCGGTGTCGGCGATCTTTGCTGATCGAACGAATCAACGAATCGCATTTTAATTTAGACACGGACGTCGTATTTCCGCTATCGCCGCATCTTTTATTAAAATTAATTTCCTCGGTTCCTTAATGAAGAGTCCTGACATGCGTTTCTGGGTGACCAACGTGTCGAATCGCAGCGATACACGATCCTTGAGATTCAGATTGATTTCACAGCTACGACACGGTACCGTCGTCGAAAAATCGACGATAAAGCGGCAGAAATTGGACGCGATTTAGAAACGGGACGAAATTCAGCGGGGGATTTATTCCTCTGCACGCTCACGGCCTGAGATTTTTCGCTGCCTCGGCATCCGTGCCGCATTGTGCTTGACTAATACCGCTACGGCGCGTTAACCTTCTGAAGGTAGAACGGAGGTGTGGCACACCCCCGTCTCTCCGTAAACACGAGGTATGAGATACAACAATGGTCTCCGTAGATGGAAGATTGCACGGAAAGGTGCAACGTTCACGTGCAAAGGTCACCACGGTTGAATCGAGTAAACGAGGATAATGTCGCGGGTCGACTATAATAGCTGAATTTTATTGTCGTAACAAAAGAAAGCTCGTCATCGTCTGAAACAGCAAGACGGGGGGGGGGGGGGGGCCCCCCGGTCCAATACCGCCAAAAAGAGTCAAATAAGTCGCGTGGCTATCGAACCTTCCAACAATGGCGTCTCGTTTTTCTTTCTTTCTATTTTTTTTTTTTTTTGGACCCTCCATTGCATAACGAGCCTCTACAAATCTTTATCGGTTGCGAAACAATTCTGATCTTCAAATGCGTCATTCGCAGAACATCGGCATTACTCTTGACTATTGATTTTGGGGACGATCGTAGATTAAGTTAATAATTGTTTGCAGTGGGGACAAATGATATTTAGAAGGCAAAACACAATTGGCTGAAAGACAAACCGAAAGCCTTGTTTTGTATAACGGAACAAATATATGAAAAATTATCGTGGAAGAGTCTAAATTTGAAATTCCTTCTCTGCGCCGACAACTGGGACCCGCTAACGACAATCGTGAATCGTTGTTTAATCCTTGAATCCCTTAAGTTTCAATTCATTGGTTCGTTTTCGGTATTTGGCTGTATGTGTGTTACCAGTGCATAACGTTCTTTCGAAGAAAAGTTACGAAACATAAACGTCAGCTACGAAAATTGTTCGAATGATACATCGATGTTTTTTTTTTTAAATTTAATTTATAAAATCAGGCTTCCAAGGGTTAAGGATCGAAATAATGATTGCTTTGCTCGCGATTCGACAGCGACACGTTCAGACAGCCGTCGCGGCGATTCGTTCTCGTTGAATAATACTCAAGGTACCGTTGTATTATACGATAATCCCTTTCTAATTACTCTACACTGCGTTCTTAATTTAATGTTACTCCCCTTGTTTTTATATATATATATATATATACATAGAAATATATTTATATTTTTTTTTTCTTCTTACTCTACTTCTCTAGCTGGTACGACTTTAATCGTAGACGATAGCGACGGTGTTGTTAGCCCTTTGTTAAGGTGACGTACCCAATCCCGAGGTTACCATGGTAACGAAGCGTATCCGCAGAGATATTTTCAGCGAGATGATAAACGAATAAATTAACGAATAAATAAATAATACTCAACGGAGCTTGCAGGAAGCCCCGAGCAAAGAGCGACGAGCGAAAGCACGTACGCTGTATAACTAAGGAAAATGATAGATCCTTCTTCTTATTATTATTATTTCTTTTTTCTTTTATATTTTAATTGAATAAAGAATATCGAAACGAATGTTTAAAAGAGGGGCGCCCCCCCCCCCGACTATGTATATAGGAAACGTATGTGTTGGCCTATCCAGTACAAAACCATCGTTATAATATTATAGATCACGGATTATTATGTTATGTGAATAATTACATTTTATGTTGTTAACATGTTTCTATACGTATACAGATACACGGATATATGTGCGACACACGTATATATGTATGTTTATGTATGTACACGCGCATACATATACAGATATGTATGAATGTAATGTTAACACACACACGCAGACACACACACGCAGACACACACACACACACACACACACACACACACACACACACACACACACACACACACACAAACAGAGCTCTCTTTCCCAACGTTTCTATTCCCCTTTCACACATCTTTCGTTCTTTCCTTATTTTTCTTACTTTCTTCCCTTTCTTCACACCTTTTTACTTGTTTGCTCTCGCCATGCAGCTGGAGAAGACTACTTGTAGAGGATCGTTTTTGTTTTGTACTTAAGCGCGCTCGTACGCGCCCGAACTATGTTTTGTACCACGCGCAGAATGGCAATAAAGTAGTTGACCAATTCCTTTTTTTAATACCACGTGTGTCGATGTACCTTCGTGCAACCACTCATGGAATCCACCATCCCGTTCTCCGCTGCGTCTGCATCCTCTTCGTTTAAATTCGTTATCGAACCCTTACTTTTTTATCTTGTTAACAGTCGCTGTACAACGTGCACAGCGTACCATTAACACTGGGACAGAAATTATTCTCCACGTGTGGCATTTCTTAAAATAATTTATTCACCAATATGAACAAGTAGATTGTGTAGCAGGTCGTCGATGACGATTATGAGCGCACTATATCGACACATTTGTAGGAGTTTTGAGTGACACATGGATACCGAAACGCACGATAGCGGCTCGGCAAAGATAAATACACCAGAGATTCGCGTGTTTACGCTTGTTTTGTGTGTCCTTAATTATTAGAAAAAAAGCGACCGCGCTCCCAAGTCACCGAGCACCCGTGCTCACGTGTAATTACGTTAATAGAGCTCAGGAGAAAATATTTCTTTCTTTTTTCTTTTTTTTTTGGTCGATTTGCGATTAAAACACGGGCTTTATAATTTGAATGTATTTAAAATAAAATCACTCTACCTATTCCTTTTATAAACTTCGCGCGGGTAAACATTTCTCGATTTTATATTACAATTCGTTAATGAAAACTTCAACCAACGTGCAACGAGTGAAAAATTGAATAAGTTACCGAAACGTTAGAAACTAGTTCTAACGTTCTCTTCCAGTACGATTGCACGAGTGTAGCAATTTTGTTAACGATTACCCAATGTAATTCTGTTAATAATGAAAATCTGTGAAAATGGTAATTGTTGAAATCAGAAGAAAGCGGCGCGATGGTGGCCACCCGTGCCTTGTGTAAATTAATTCCGATGTCTCGATGAACGTACTCGCGGGGACGCAAATTATTTATGAGGAGTGTATAGTAGTAATCGATTCTCTTCTATCACACAGAACGACTATAGTATTGTCGAAGCACGAGTCTTGCGAGGAGGCTACCGAGACTGTTTTAGCAGGAATACGCGGAGGTATCGCTTTTCGACAAGAGGGATATCGATATTGCGACGGTTATGTCCCACAGAGCTAAACGCCATCGGGTAAGTATTTATTAAAGCGTGTATGTGTGTACGTATGTCTATACTTTCATGAATCGATGGTGCGAAAACAAGTTGAAACGCAAAAACATTAAGGTACGTATCAACGATATATTATTATGCGTTATAAAAATTGCTATAGTGCAAATAACTTCGATAAAATAAGGGATGAATCGCCATCCTCTTGAGTAACGTGACGGCAACACTGAAAATCCCGTTTCCCGGTGCAACGATTGCCAACGAAAACTAACTCAGCGCGAAACGACGATCGTTTTGACAGAAAATCCTGCGATTATAAAATCAACGAAAGAAAATAAAATGAGAGAGACTCGGCGGAACGAAATTAAAAAATTTCTTAAAAAAAAAAAGAAAAAAAAAGACGATTAGAAATCAACTTTGAACACGAGAAAACGAAAAGCTACACACTACTATATAATAGATCCGACGAACCGGCTGCGGTACACGAGGATAGAAAAGAAGCATAATCTTGCGGTATATATTAATTTCAACAATGTTCGAGTGTCCCCACGAGGGGTCTTCAATTACACGGATCGTCCAAGTCGTACCACAAAGCTGGGCAATGATTATATTTTGCAATTATCGTCGACGTTCGGTGATCGACAAACTATTAGGTGTAAAAATTAAATTCCATGCCTTTATATTAAATCATCTATTATTTAGTTTTTGTTTATAACTCTAGTTTAAGTAGAGATATTTAGTCGTCACGTTTTAACATTCAAGTAACAATTTTCTAAGTTCCTGATAACCTGAATCTCAACCTGGTAACCATTACAATTTTGTTTATTATTATTCTTTCAATAGATTTCGAGCATAACCAGTTAGTTATAACAACTGTAGAAGAATAACAATAAGTAAAATGTTACGCTGCGCGTAATGTCCACGAGGACTTAGAAGGTTGTTACTTCGATATACCAAAATTAGCCAAAAAGATATATCTATTTAAATCAGAGTTATAAATAGCTGACTACAGAGGAACGGAATTAATTTCTACACCTGATACATTCGTAATCTACGATCGCAAGTAGTTCGTAATCTTCCATAATGTCTGATTATTCCTTGATCGTGATTACTGTTCTCTGATCGTATTTTTAAACTTTGCCCAACAGTGTGGCGTTACAGCGAATCGAATCAACCGTAACGAAACTCGAACCTCGTGTTCCAGTAGTCCTCGCCCCGGCCGACTTAAATATGCAATCGATTGTACACGAACATCGCTTAGCCCTGATTATAGCAATGCGGTGGAAAGTGATAGTAGTAGCATAGAGCGATACGCTGGCATCGCGGACCGACGCGTCAGCATGTTACGCAGAGAAGGCCGGAAGCTTCTCTTCGGGAATGGTCGGGCTGGTAGCTGACGGCGCCGCGGACGCACGTCTCGCTGACTCAGACTCTCGAAGAGCGTCGTCGAAGCTCTGCATCGAACTGGATCGTGAAGGCACAACTTTTGTCTGCAAATAATAAATTATTTAATCAATAATAAGTACCGTGAGTACACAGGCTCCAGCGGCGGGGTCTGATAAGCTTCGCCAGCGTATTTGGCAGGTCTTTACGAATAAAGAATCCTGTCTCGAATTGTTCGAACAAGTGGCGGTCTTCGTGGTTGCGTTATTGCGCGTATTTATTGTATATAGACAGCGGATGTTCGTGCAATTGGACATTTTTACGAGGAATCTATATCGATATTGTAAAGAGGTAAACGGAACTACAGAACCGATTTTAAAAATGTTGTCAGTAATAGAAAGCTACATTATCCTTGGCAATTTGAAATCTCAGAATTTGTTAACCAAGTAGGAAGAAAAGCTTGGCTATTTTATCGGCGTACCGAATGGTTCGATATACGTGAAAATAACGAAAATCACGAAATACGTGGGTATTTCGACTGATTTTGAATACATGAACATCCGCGGTCTAATTACACGTGTATCTTCTAATTCCGCGTCTCTCTCGAGAGTGTCGCCACTATTTTCAAAAGGACTTGAAAACGATAATGGAAACGTTGGATCTCGATCTTCCCTATTCGAGGACTTTGATTCTTGACGATCGATCGTCCGAATCGTTAATTAGCTACCTTCATGTTTTCGTAAGCAGACCCAACTCGTTCCTCCAACGAACGAAAACTGTCGGAATTGCGCATTTGGCCGATCTTCATGGACAGCCCGCTTCCGAAACCGCCGAGGATGCTAGTCGTCTTCTCGGCCGTGGTCTTGAACACGGACTCTGTCTTCTGGAATCTACAGAAGGGAACAATCAACACTTTTACGGAGAACTTGTCCCGTCCAAGGGGAATCACGTGGCCCGTGGTCGCTGATGGATTTGGTTAGGAAACGAGGATGAATTAAGCCGATGATACTGCGCCATGCATCTGCTCACACATCAACTTCGCGTGGTGATAAGACTGATACCGTGTTAGATAAGTAAAGCAATCAGCAGTAGAAGCACTGTGCAACTTCGTCGAGTAATGTCAACCCTGGTATTGGATCGTATTTGATAATAATTTATAATATGAATTGACTTCGATATTTTTAAAGAAGACAGAATGTAAGCTTACGTATAAAACAACAAGAGAAGAACAATTCTGTAACTGTGATGTACTTACACAGCTAATATTGTATCATCATATAATTTATTATGTAATTTGTCATTGTATATTTTATAACGTCAAATATTAATTACGTAATAAATCGTATGATGATGTAATATTAGCTGTTCAAGGACCTAATAACTACATGATTGTTTTTCTCTCATTTTCTCTTGTTTTTCATACATGATAGTATGTACATTCTGTCTCCTGGTACAGTCGAGACTAATTGATATTATAAACTGCTATCAAATATGACATATACGTTTATGTAATTAATAATATATTATAGAATTTATCATCGTATAATTTACAACATCGAACTTGTAATTATACAATGAATAATACGATGATATCGGTACTAAATGAATCAACATCGTGTTAATATGGTTGCTTGTAAATACTACTAAGCACGCTCATTTTAAAAGCTGATAAACGCAAGACGTTACAAATATTAATAACTTGTAATCGTGGCAATCCCATCACTACTCCTAACGGATTAGTTACAGCATCCCGTTTGTTGTTCGATCGGTATTATATAAAGCTTATCCTTCTGCGATTACTTTACGCAAGCGTTGTCGCGGCTAGAGGTTTATGTATCAGTTTTCTGTCAGGAAACTAATCGGCTCGGCCGTTCGCGAGTTGCACTTTTTTTTTACAGCGCGTTATTGACTCAGATATCAACTTTAGAGAGACCGATACGAGTATCGAAAACTACGATCAAACATTTCTCTTCTATCCGACAGTGGTCGAAAATCCCACAAAAGAGATCGCCAAAAGTTTCTCTTTTTACACTACCGCCGCCTTCGCGATTTCGAGAGAGCATCATCTATCAGTCATCTTCTCTCACAGGCTAGAAATATTTCGACAGATCCGAGCAATCCACTGTAAACATTACGAAATGATGTTTATCCTTACAAGTTTGTTATATCGGTAGAAAAATCGTGATAAACGAAACGAGTTTTTATTAAGGAAAATAATAAATAATACTCATCTGCAATTAATTCGTTCGCATAACTAAGATGCGGTTAAACGAGTCTGTAACGTATAAAGTGGAAAACTTTTGGCCAGCTTCTTAAAATTTCAACACACCGTGTAAATTAAACTTTTAACGCGACAAGATGCATTTCTTCTGGTTTCATTTCGAGGATTAATGACTATCGGAGGGAACGTTGGGTCCTAAGGAAAACGGAATTGTCTTGTGTACTTACAAAGTGTTCTCGGTGACTGCCTTGGTGAACTGACCGAGTTTCTCCCCGACGTTCTGATAACTGAATGAGAACCCAACCAAAAGTCAAAGAAAAGTGCTCTACGTGTCTGAAGGGCAAAAGTAGCAGAAAATAAACGATGGGGGTACGAGGAGATTGGTATCCGTCACCATACGCGAAATTAGGATAATAAATGAATACAAAAAATAAATATCGTGTAGGATAAGTGTTGCACATGCGTAACTTATAATTTTGTTCATGGTAATCAGGGAGACCCTACGTACTTGCTCGAAGTGCTATCATATTGAAAATAAACCAGAGATATAATTAATTTAACACTCTGCTGACCAGTCTAAGTGTTTACTCGTATATACACTGAAATTAGTTTATGCAATTTCCGACTGTGAAAACAATATAGATCTATAGGTCTATAAATTATAAATAATATATATTTTATGTTATATGTAATTAAATATATTATACCTATACCTAAACCATACTTGAAAGAATTAATAGGTATACATGTAAATAGAGTTTGTCGAAATTTATTTAGATGTTTCTATTTTATAGTTTTCATTTCAAATTTATGTATTCACCAAAAGTATCTTTGAGAAGAAGAACCCTGGAAGTTATACAAGACACGACGCTAGCGCCGCCTTTGCGACTCTTGTAAACCTTACAGCTAGGTCAGCGAGGTGCTAAAAAAGAAAAATTTCAGCAAGCAAACAAAAATTGTTCGCTAATTTGTAATTCGCCATCTACTTACTTTACGTGAAACTAAATTGATTAAACGTCGACGGAGATGTTCTATCAACTTGGATTTGTTTCTATGTAGCGGCAAGAAAAGCTCCTCCAGCTACGGTTCCAACCGCTCAATTATTCGCGCGTGGCGTAGCAAGAGATTGCGAAACGACTCGTTAAAACGTTCATTAAATAGAACAATTGCTTCGTTCAACTTCGGCAATTAATGAAACGGAAACTTTCATTGTTCGTGGAGTACCCGCACGCTGTTGGGGACCTTGTGCATTGTAACAGGGCTGGATGAATACCAACATGGGACTCCATTCGTGCAAGATGAGGGCGAAGGACAGGTGAGCAGAGAAAAAGAGAGAGAAATGCGTGCTTCTCGATGGGTTTCGATTTGCTAAAAACGTACACTTGGCTCTCCTTAACGTTTTTCAAGCCCTGATTCATGTCCTCGGTGATCTCCTTCCACACGCTGATCCCCAGCTTCCTCTTCAGCTCCTGGGAGACTTTGATCTTATTCGCCAGGACGTGCCTCAGGGTTTGTATCTCCTCTTCCACCTGCGACACGCGGATTCTTCAAATTCATCGCAAATATGCTCAACTACGCGACGACGTGATACGGAGTCAAACTTGCGAGCCCAAAATTCCACGGTTTCACCGAATTGATTTTTTTTTTAAGACAAATTAACCACCCTTTCGAGATGGGATTAAATCGGTTGCTGTCATGTCTTGGCACGTTATTGAAATTTTTTTAGACGTGGTTAGTTTCTAAAAGTTCATTCCGTACTCTTAAGTGTCATAAAAAAGGTAATCTCTCTCATTTCACAATAATTTCTCGCTTTTCTGACACAGTCACTGTACCATCGCTATAAAATTTCTGTAGCTTTTTTTTATTAAATATCGACGCAGTCTTCATCGCGAACTTATGGCCTAATGCTAATACAGAAAGTCCTCTTCTAAGTCGTAAATTCTTACTAAATATGGAGGTAGAAAGTGTAAACACAGTTGTAAGACTAGGTACGATCGTTTCAGGGTCACTGAAATGATCACGATGTCTCGACATATGGGATCCAAAAAAACAAAAAGGAGTCTCAGATGCTATTAACTGTGAAGCTAAGTACAAATAGCGGATTAACCTTCTCGCGAGGTCATACATCACAATTCCTGCCGTTTGATGATTTCATGGAAAGGTGAAACAGTTTGCTACATACCTTGGCCAGCTCCGCGCTCCATTCTGCTTTCTGACGGTCTTGCTCCTCCAAAGAAAGTCCTTGCAGCTCGCTCACGACGGACTCCGACGACGGCGATATGTAGCCCGAGGAGTGAAGAGTGGCATCCTCGCCTGCAAAAAGAAAAAGAAACACGTTAGAAGAATCGTACTAGAGCGGTCCTTGAAGACCATACGTTTCGCGTAGTAAATTTTAAAGCTAAAGGCTTCTCTGGAATATCCAGATGAACACTTCACTATGCTCCGCCTCCGGAAGCGTGACTAACCGTAGAAAAAGGAACTACGGTATGCGGTTTACTGTTTCTGCTCCTGCTTTTTGCTCCTGGAAACGATCAAGAACGAATTTTTCCTCGCTGGCCTCTCATCCCCCGTGTGCACATTCTGCTGTCGCTAATTTACAGACAGAGGAAACTTTCACGAATCCAGTGATGCGAAACGGTGTTGCAAACGGCAAGAACGTCTGGATTCGGGGCGAGCGAAGGAATTTCAACTAGGCGAAAACTTTCAGCTATAAACGCGAATTAATTCGATCGATTAGAAGCGCTTAGAAATCTACGAGTGAAAGAAAGGATTGTAGCGAGAAGAGAAAGGTATAATTTACTTGCTGTATTGTGTCTTAATAGCATCAGAGCTGTATTAAAAATTCTAGTATGTTGCAAAATAAATATTGTAGCACGACATCGAGGTGTATTATTTCTTCTGTATTGCGAGCGCACTGGTTCATCGATACTTGGTTCGTGAGACATGAAGAGTAATTAATGATAATTCTGATAATGAGTAGAATCTTATTCAACTTGTAATGTAAATACTGTATAATAACATCGAAGTGAAGTATTTCTTCTGTAAGCACACTGATCTTGGTAACGAATAGAAACTGGTTTAAATTGTAAAATAAATACTGTATAGCGATATCGAGATTAATAATTCGTCGGTATTACGAGCAGCCTGATTCGTAAATAGTTCATGCACGGGGCACAAAGGCTAATTAACGATAATCATGATAATGCGTAGAAACTGATCTAAAGTATAACATGAATTTTTTCATTAAAAATGATCCTTGAAAGAATTTTACTTGAAAAAATTTGTCGGGTTCTTTACGAAACACTCTGTATAATGTTTCCTTCAGGTACCGTTATGGCAATTCTGTTAGGTAGAACCGACACCAAGTGATACAGTTCTCACTTTCATATTTGCAACGCTGTCCTACTTATGGTTCTTTGTGTACGCTCAGCGAGTGAATACTTTTGATATTTGCAACTATATCAAAATATTAAAAACGCAAATTTCGACACACACCCCTAATTTATTATTATTATTATAATTACTCGAACCCGGGGTACGTAATTCAGGAATACTGAGCTTTCCACAGTAAGTCTATTATTATTGTATATTATATATCTCTGTTGTGCTTGCAGCTCCCAACGAGCGAATGCATTCAATATTTGTAATTGTATACAAATGTGAAACTAGGAAAATTAGAAATCCAAACTTTATTATTTGAAGCTGGAGAGCTTCACACTGAGCTTTCGCCATTGTCCCTCATCTTTCCGCTCTTAAACATCTCAAGCGTTTGCAATTCCCAAGTGTCTGTATATTTTCCACACTTATCCGATATGATAAATAATTACTGCCAACGATTCCCGTTTCCAGCCACCTCCACCAATTAGATTTCATCCCCGAGTTACATTGTGCACCTTTTACCAATTCGAGGAACTTCTTGTAGTTCTGGCTGTTGCTGATCTTGGCCAGGTAAGGCTTGGAGAAGTCCTGGAATATCACTCTAACCGATCTCTTCTTCCTCCTCCCGCGACTGGACGATCCCTCCTCGGCATCGGGGGTGAAGAACTGCGTCTCCACCGACAAATTTGCGTCGCCTACCACGATCTCGTCGATCTCCCCGTTCGAGTCGCGCCAACAGTGGACGACGATCTCGTTTTCGCCGTCCTCCAGCTCGTCGATGTCGTCGAAGCTCGGCGTAGCCGTCAGGTTCGAGTAGTAAACGTCTTCTTCGTACTCCAGAGATTCGAACTCGTGCTCGTTCTCGCTCGGGCAGTCCTCTTCGCCGTGTTCCTGGCACACTCGCGACCTGGAGATCAGCTTCGACGATCCCAATCGATCGTCGGTCTTTCCCTTTCTCTCCTGAACGTCCGGCATGTCTGTTTTCATTTTATCGTAATCGAAGAGTCAGTGATTCGAAGGACCTACAGCTTTAGGACGATTCGTCGCGGCGGAATCAAAGAACGAATGTCTCCTCGAGAAGTGTTCTCTTTTAGGGAACCGACGATGGGGCTTCAACTAGAATCTTCGAGGGTTTCGAGTGCGGCTTTCGGCATTGTCGAGTATGCATTTCGTGTCTTACGCTGTGTAGATAGACACTCGAGCTTTATCGCAGGGTAAGTTTGTCGAAGCCTCGAGATCGCAAGCGAGTCCTCAGGTTTACAGAAAAGGGGTAGTCGAGAAATATGTATATCATTTGGGGATGAATGGTTATTTTGGTACAACGAGCAAGAGAATCGAGTGGTTTAGGGATGGTGGGATTCTAATTAAACTGCTACTGAATAAACAATCAATTTGTGGGAACTGAGTGTTCAGAATCAAAGGAGATCAAACTAAGGCTCATTTTAGTCACTAAGTTTTAGAAATAATGCATGTTGGGATTCTAGTTAAACTGCCACTAAATGAACAACCAATTGGTACCGCCTTAATCTTCAGAATCAAAAAAGATGAAACCGAAAAGGTTCGCCTATTTGCAAAACGAGTTTATTAAAACACACGTAGTAGCAACCTAGCAGCATGAATTGCAAAAATAAGACTGATTTGAGTCATTAAGCACAATTTCACTTGTGTTCACCTGGCGGGCACGTTGTTCAAGGCAACTCGAGCACGACAGTGGAATGATTAATCGTTCGAATAACCTGTTCAAACTAATTATGTGGTAACCAACCATAGGGTAATCGAAAGCTTGTTCGATGAATGGAAGCGTTACGTCCAAGGCAAGATATGCTAAATAAGGATTCGGGATCTTATTAAAAAAAAAAAAGCCTAGAGGAAAAATCTATGACGTAACGCGATAATATTCCTCTTTGCACCAAAAATAATACCTGTTACACGAACAATTATTTTGTTAATATAGCAAGGGTCCCCAGAAGTTCACTAACACAGGGACCATAAAACTTGTTGCACGAGGAATAACTCGTTTAATAAACTGAGAGACTTTAAAAGGTAACGGACCCAAGCCTCACTTGATCTCCGAGTGGGTCTGATGCTACCTGACGATTTTCATTCGCAAGAGAAGGTAGAAATACGAGACAGTGTAATACGAGACACAAAGGTTTTTTGGTCACTGGCCACGACTGCCAACTGCATGCACGCGGCTATGTGAACCTGGCACCCGAATTTCAAACAAGTAACTTTTTTCTTACGGAAAATTATAGTATTTCGTTTGTAGTTCCATCATTTAATACATAAGAAAAAATTGATAAAACGACCAGCACCCGACATTGAGATAGTTCAAATCCCACGTGATTCAGAATCGTTTGTAGTTGTTTGTAGTATTCAACTGCAAACGAAACGGAAATCGCTGCAAACAACTACAAACGATTCTGAGACCTGGTCATTTTTTAAATTTTTTCTTATTTATTAAACGATGGAACCACAAACGAAACTATCGTTACTACAATCAACTACAAACGAAATACTATCATTTTCGGTAAAAAAAAAGTTAATTTTTGGAAAGTCGGGTGCCAGATTCACACAGCCACGAAAACGTAACATTTTTTTTTAATTTAACGTAAAATCGGTGTATCATATTCCTACCTTCTCCGATACTTCGTATGAAAGGAGTGATATTATTATCACATTCTAAGATCCCGTAGTCAACACACGCGGCGTACAATGAAAATGTTCGATGATCACGCAGAAAATTCGTATTATTACGGATTAATTCCCAACGTCGTGGCACGGAACGAGTTTCACTTTCAACCGAATTTCGTCGACGATCGCGGTAACGGGCGTCGCGAAATTCACGATCGTCCCTCACCGAATCCTGTTTTCGAGCCACGCCGAAGAAGCGTTCGCCATGCTATCGCGGCAGGAGTCCGCTCTCTTACTGTTTTGTTTACCGGTTGTTATACCCTACTTTCCTCCTCGTGCACCGTAGAAACGAGTTTCGTCGAGAACACCGTTCGCAGCGAGCGTGGATCCGCCCGAAGAGCCACGAACGACTCCGCAGATCTCGAAACTTCGATCCAACGATCTCCGAACGAAAGATAGCGAGTTCGATCGTAAACACTAGTTTCACTCGGGCAAACGGTTCCCTGTCAGTCGTTTCGCGAACAAAACAAGATGGTAAACAAGATGGTACCGATCGCGACGAATACTTTCTTCTAGAGGAAGATCTACGCGATCTAGATGAAGAACGGATTTGTCTAGAGACGTTTAGAAACGATTCGGGACTATTGCTAGAGACGAACGATCCAGCTGACCACGTGTACCGATTGCCGCGTGCAGACGACGATCGCAGCTGGCTCGATCGTTCTTCGTTTTCCTCAGGCGTCTAGATCGCTAGCTTTCGATCTCTGCCGAGCGTGGAGCTGGCGTCGCGCCTCCACGTATCCAACAAGGAAAGAAATCGTGAAGGTTGTCCGTTCCACCTTCGCGAGGAAGGTGAAAGGGGAAAAGACCTGTACATCCCCACTCTTATTCGTTTCTGTTCGTTTCTCCTGCGACAAGGATGAGCAGAAGTACATGTACAAATAATTGCGAAGATTCTAAGTGATCTCCCGAAGAGGGTGTCCAGAATACTTTAAAATGCAATAAACGGAGCATCCGTGCAATAATCGGGGTTCTACTATATCCTCGTTCAATAAGAACTAACACCACAATAACGTAATTTAATATCCAATATTAAGTTCGTCTAAAAATATTCTAAATGTTGGAAGTTATTGGGAATATATTCAAGTACTCGTTAATCATTTACAAAATTTTTCCTGATCTCTATCGAAGCCACTATACGAACCATAGTGAACCATTATATGAACATTATATTCCAACGAGGATAGAAAATTGCCTTTGCGTTTTCACGGTCCCTTTGTCAGCAATGGTCCCTTTGTCAGCAATGGTCCCTAACAGCAACATTTCGCGTGCACAGGGGAACAATGTCGCCGAATGTTGTTGTGCGTTCGTAAATCCCCAGTAATCACTTCCTTCTTTCGATTTCGTGTCACGCGACATTACTGACCGAAGGAGCACGAATTTGACCGGTAATGGCAGGCGAAACGAGAGTCATGCTCGGCATCCGAGTATTAAAAAATCCTTAGATTGCACCGCGACGATAGCACACAGGCTCTACTTTTAATTTTATCGTGACTCTCGGCTGGTTCAACGCACATTTTACGGAGAACGAAAAGGGGATTTATGGACGACAGAAACTGGATTAAGAGTAGAAAGATCGGAGCGAGCATTACTGAGAAGGATTTCGTTGGATGAGGATGACGGAACGGAATCCTCGATGGTTCGTTAACCTCCGCGGCGAAAAAAAAGGATTTCGAGAGAAAATATCCAATTTAAACACCAATTTATTGATGTTTGATGATGGTTCGTTAACCTCCGCAGTAAAAAAAGGATTTCAAGATTTTATCACCGAGCAAAGTAATCAAACAATTCTTCTGAGATTTGATACTAACCTAATCCACTCTGATCGATCGAAAAACGGAACCATTTGTCGGTCTAAAATTACTTTTGACTATTAATTAAATAAGTGCTGCATACACGGAACGAATTAAATCAAAAATTCAATTTAATTGTTAAAAAAAATGAATCCCAAGGCAACGATAAGTGTCGTCTTCCCGTATCGTCGCGCATCTGTTGGCTAAAGTTTGATAGGATAGAATCGTACGTAGAACCGGTTCATCGGCTTTCGGTTCGATGCAGTTCTAAATACGGGCTTGCTTGGGTAACAGGAACTTCAAGGTTAACGGCTTAGCTGTCGTAATCAACCACGGATCGAATGACCGATCGTTGGAAAATGCGCGAATTAAAAATTCCATCGACACGTCGTGATCCTTTGATTAACTCGTTGCAGACATCGACTGGCAAATTTCCAGTGAATCGACCTTCTAACGTTACGATTTACGATGGAGGGAACCGGTAGCTTGAAACTTCGTTTGCTCCGATATCAAGTGTTATTTGGAAATTAATTCCAAGGACACGCGTGCATAACCCGACTTTTCCTTTCGCGTAACGTTTATATGTATGTTGAAGATCAAGAATATTTTTAAATACGTATAAGTATATATATACGTATATGTATACAGGTAGATTTTACAGGTAGATAGATTTTTTGTAAGTTCTAGAGCAGAATTTCCACTCAAGGTATCATAATCTTTATCCGCGTCTTCAACCCCAGCATTTTATTTCGCATACAAGGCTCGCTGCCGCATTGCTGAAATTTCTTTTCAACAGCACGTTTCTCGATCACTATAAGACTCCGCTACGAAGGGAGGAAAACAAGATTGCGCACCTTGCGCTCCGAGTCTTTCAAAGCACGCGATGTCTGAATTGCAAGGCGAGTCGCAAGTTCAAGTGAAGATCGATAAAACTGCCGTGCTAAGTATTCGCCGTGCTAACAGCTTATTGCTGAGGCTAGCAGCTACTAGTGGATCGAGAGGTACAAAAATTTCGCTTCGCTCGGCGGATCGAGGGATCTAGTATTTCACGTCGTCGAGGTAGAATGATTTCTTCTACCTTCAGGAATTAGTTCCAATGGAACGAACGCGTATCGTCACTTTTTCTTTTACACGATATTCATGTGCAGGTCGAAAACTACGAAAAATATTTTCTTGTGTCATATATACATACGCGTTGATGGCGTTACGCTCGGTTTAGTAAGAGGGCCACTTTTCAAGTATGAGAGTACCAAAGGAAATTTGGTGTGATTTGAAAATACCGATTTTTTGGAAATTGTGCATATTTGTTTGGAGGACCCTAAGAGGGAAGTTTTGAACTATTTTTACTGTTGATAACGATTCGTTTCTTCGGGGTGAAAACAGCCCTTTTACATTTCCCTATTTATTGATATATCTTTAAATCTAGAGTAGGTACATTTACTCGTAATATATTGCGATATATTATATCGACGTGTTAAGTCGTATTTTCTATGATATTCTAACTGACTGTACGCGAGAGAATCATCCCCTTTTTAAATTCTACCGCGATTGCGACCGCATCCTGTGCTCATTGGCTGATTGCACGCAATACGGGCAAACCAGTAAACGTGACATTAGCGAGAGAAAGGAATGGCTAGTTAATTAGCGTGCGAACGAGGAAGACAAAAGACGAGATATTAAAAACGGTACCAGAAGCGTACACTTGTTCCCGCGGAACACTGTTAAAAATTTATTGCAACTTACGAACTATGCCATTTTCATGTCTGGAGGATTTTTAGCGTTTCGATATAACGTTGCAACCAGAACGACCGCACGTCGCATGATTTCCGCGAACACGACACCGACAAAGCCAGCTTTTGATACTTTCTCTTTGGGATTGTCTATTAGGTATAAATTATGCGAACTGACTCGAACCGCGATAACCGATGAGTCATTTGCCAATGCTGCACAATCGCTTTTGTCACGTAAGAGTTTAGGTACAATCGAGCATCCTACGAGGCTCGATTTTACAAATTTGTTGAGAGTAAATTATTAAAATTCTTAAATTATGCTAGCGACGTTTCCACGATAATAATACGACTTTGTTAAATGATATTAACCCTTAAATGGACGATTTTTGTTTCACGTTTTAAAAAAATATATTCGTGTAATGGACATGTATTACTGTCTAGGAAAAATAAGTAAAAAAATCTAGACACGAATTTACTATACTTTCTTTTGCAATAATGTGAGTGTTGTTTATAAACTACATTGCGCATTCATCAATTTCATCTGTGATGTTTAGTATGTTGTTTAAAAACAACATCGTCCGTTTAAGGGTTAATTAATAATGCATTCCTTGATAGACCTAATTTCAACGTTTATTTATATTTTGTTTAACTCTTCTGCATCGGTGAGAAGAAATGATGATTAATTTCCGATCCGGTTGCCGCAATAGCTTAGTCTTTCGATAAATCCGTCGACGATACTTCCGCCTTTATTAATTTTTGGCGGGCGAGAGGCCCGCTCGCAACGATGAAAATATTTGCATTCAAAATAATGAGAATATTCGCTGTCAACGTGACAGGAAGTGCGTACGCGTAAATGGGGGCGCTAAGCGCGTACAAGATAAAACACGTGGCAATGGCGAACGAGAGCCTGAGGAACTCTTTGACGTAGGTCGCAAAAATAGACTTGGTCAAAATCGAGAATTTCCCCTTCGTGAAATATTTATACTTATCGCGTTATTTTGCTATGGTAAATATCCTAGATAGCGTTTATTCGTAATATTAAGGAAAATACGAAGGCATAAACAAACATTTTTATTGTACACGTTGCACTCTCATTTAAAACGCGAAATTTACATACTAAATTGCGTAATTTTACGTGCCACAGTTAGGCTCGGGTATTTATGTTATACGATATGGAAAACAGACTGTGCGAAGCTGGCAATTAAACTAATATTTATCAATTAGAAATAAAAAAATAGTTCTTGAATGTATTTTAGCTTGCTAAAGATAGCTCGGAAGAGTGAACGAACTTTTAATTTTGTACGAGCATTCCACAAAATAAACTCCACCTCAAACAGGAGCTCCATATTCCATAAAACAGTATCATAATAATGATACTCCAGTTTGCACAAAAGCATTACGCAGTAATACACGCTTTTCATATTTAAAAAAGCCATAAATTCGTAAACCACCTGTTTATCGGTGTATTAACAAATTCTACCGTATGTGATATCGCGTAAGTTAGCCTAACCTTGAACATTAATCCGTAAAAAGAAGACACGCGTTGTTGACATAATAACAATAATAATAAAGCTTCTCCGACATTGGCGTGTATCAAAAAAATACCGTGGACGACAGTCTCCAATATTAATTTCCGCGACAGAAAGCATGATCGTATTTTTTCTTCGTCCAGTAATTAACACATTTTTGCGTCGTTATTTGTGCCATTTTTAATCGTAACAGTGCATGTACGTATATCGAAACACTGAGATAACTATTCGCGCGATAAAATGATACCAACACCATGCATAATACACGTACACAAAATGATATACGAGACGACCTTTACCTATCATCATTTTAAAATCGTTATCTTTCCCAACCACTTCTGAACAAGTTCTTGCCACATAAACTGCAATTTTCAATATCGAACACCGTCGCACAGATTTCACGGCATAAATTAAAATTTCGCGCTACAACGATGCATACGAAAGGATCTCCCGTACGTTTCGCGAGTTGCGAAACATTCGGCTCGTTTGAATTTCCCGTATGATTCAATTTTATGAAATATATCACCGTAAAGCATACGTATGTCGAACGAACAGATAAGCTACGTGTACGAAATAGAATCACGTCCATCCGTCGAAAACGTTAAAAATACTCTGGCTTAAGCGAAGTCTAGGCAAATTCTAATTACGTTAACGTAATTAGCGTCTACCACGGGACAAGAATAACACAAGCCGGCATACTGTGTCACGTATTGGCCCGAACAATTGAAGAGGTTAGGAAAACAATGATTCAAACTGTACACATTCTACCGTTGCGTCATTTAAATTGTCAACGTTGCGACGCAAATATTTGTCTCGGTTCCGTGTAAGCGAGAAACAGGTGCTGGTAGCATGAAAGACGGTAACTGATACAGATGTCCGAAATGAAATTGGAAGGCACGTTCCATCGACGACAGAAACGTTACACGATGAAGAATAATTGCGATAATCACGTACGACCGATCGTGATCTCGTTCGAAGCGATAAGCGGAACGAACTCGGCGAGTGATAGCAAAAAAAAATCAGCATACAGGTTAGAATACGTTCACCCCAAGGTGCGGTGCCCTTTTACATCCTAACATATTTCTAATAATTTTACGTCTTTAAAGCGTGCGTAATTTGACACGTTCTCAATGTGACAATACGGTACGGAGAGTATACGAGCAAACAAAAACAAGAAATATACGAGAGACGAGGTGCAAGCAAAGTGCTGTTATAAAACCTAACCTCGTTTAAGATGTTTCTCGCATAACTGGTCGCATCGTACACCGCCGTACGTGGGCGTTTCAATTAATTATGCTGTCAGGTCGAAAATATGGGATGCATTGTCGCAAAAACAAGAATCGCTACAGTAATAGTGGCGTCAATGATCTCACCTGTTGGTACGGTGCTCATTTCGCCGAATCGATGAGCCTAAATGTACACGTTCCGCGTCCTTCGCACACAATTTATCACTCGCGAATTGATCAACCGAAACGATAATATGCCCACCTTTATCTACGAGATCGTTCGAAACGAGTACTGCGACGTGTTCACCGCTACCGAACCGAGATCGATTCCTTCCGAAACGCTTCTGAGCCACGGCACGGCGGCCATTTTGAAAACTGTCGGCGCGCGACGCCATCGCGCGGCGCAGTCGCGAACTAATTGGCGCGCTGAATCTTCGTTTGAAATTCTGGCGGCAACGTCAGTTTCTCAGAGAAAGTTGTAAGTGCGTCGGATAAAGTTAAAAGTGCGAAAAGTATCTTACGATTGAAACTTTCTGCAGATAAAGCAGGGATCTTTAACCTTCGAATAAAAATAATTTAAGTTATCTTTATCCTTTCGGTACATTTGTTACATCCGGCCCTGCCGGTGTCCCTTTTCATCGACCCTTTGCTTCGAATACATTTTTTTTATGCGGCAGTCATCGAATAAAGAATAAAGTTATGTATCTTTATTCGACGAGTGAGAGATTAAAATTTTTATTTAGATAAAGATTTTGCCCGTCTCTGGTTTCTCTCTATGAAATCTTTACGCGGAAATGGGGTGAAACGTGCGTGGTAAAACGCACTTCGTTCTTGTGTAATCACGTATCGTTTCGGTTAGAGTGAATCATAAACAGAAAGCGAGATGTTTAAATTAATAAATTAATTTCTGCTTAGAAGCAGCAAGTAAGTAGCTTGAAGAATGGCCTGAAGAATGTGATAGAAGATATTCCTACTTTATCTTGGTTATAAAAGAGTATATATAACTTGTCTACGTTATTTTATTAATTGTAATGAAATTGTTACTTCCATGAAGGTTTCTTTATTTCTACGATTCTCTGTTCCTTGCTTTATTTTCTATAACATGATGAATCGCGATAGAATATTTCGTTGGGACTATTACGTCTCGCAATTTCTAATCTACATAAATCTTAATCTACATAAAAGTTTAAATCATTCCAAAAGAAATAAATGCAATGGTCACATGCCGAGAGGAAGGAGACCATTGTTTTTCTTTATAACATTTATTTCTATCACCTATATATCTATGTACAGTTACATACACTCGTCTATGCAACGTAAATACAATAATATTCTACAGCATGAGAGCTCGGTGGTTCAGCTCTTTTTAAACATTGGCGCTTTTCGGAGGAATACACCTATCGTTCCTGTTCTTAAAGTTTACTAACAATTCACGTCCGTGACGGATGCAGGACGATCGTTGTAACGTCATGCGGGAGCGTAAAGATGTTTATTACGTAAAGGTCAATTCCTATAATGTGTCCAATACACGCGTATTGTTCAGATCGCGACAATACTGATGTACGCTAATTAACGTTTGCGTGATATCACTTCGTATACAGACACTAGCGTAATCGGTTTTTCATCAATTGCTGTGCGACAATAGCGATAAAAAAAAATAATCACAAAGAGAAAAGAAAATAGTAAATCATCGAATCTTTTATTCCAAGTGGAACGAAAATTTATTCCTGCGTTCAGGTGTCATTATATTATATTAATAAACTCGTGCAGCTCCAAAGCGTTGGAATTATTCGCTGTGATCAATTTCGTCGAAAGCAAGAATGATCAGATATCGAAAACATGTAAGCAACATAAACTAATTTTGTGATTAGCTTAACACTTCTTGGAGGATACATAGAACTTGAATACACATATATGTACATACATCTATCAATTGTTATTACGGTGAGAATGTTCGTCAAGGTGTCACGCGAATTTTCTACGAAGCAACACACTTAAGATGATCTCTCGCATTAGTAAATCACGCAGCCCGTGAATTCCCGTGTGCTCTCAGAAGCGACGTATTTACGTTATTAACTCTGTACTGGCCTAAACGTCCCCGTATTCTCGTTTAAACGAATCGTTATTATAGACCGTAATCGCTAGTACGGTATCGGACGACGGTTACACGCTAACGACAAAGCCGAACTAAATTCTAGGTATTACGAGTTACGCTGGCAGAGATTCGCGAATACGTACGACTATCGCTGAAGGAGCAGCTAGCGCGTTATTGTTTCTTATTGGCACCGTGTTTTGAGTATCAAATATCTTGCACTATATTGTCTAGGCTTCGATCGAGCGATCTAAACTGGGCTACTTGAAAACGAAACGACTTCACGATCACAATTGTCACGCCTACAGATGAACGAAAGTTATCTCTGGGTCAGGTCTGGCTTCCTCCAAAAGATTCGAGAGAGAATAATCGATTTTCTAAAGTTAGATCATGCGGATGGAGCCACGAGCTACCTTTCAAGAAAGTAGAATAATTTTGGATTTAAATTTAAAATAACTCTTGGTGTCAAATTAAGTTATATTAACTCTTTCATAAATACACACACGCAATTGTTTATCGTGCTTTTAATTCCATTATTCTTAAGTTTCGATTTCTTTCTGTCTGTCCGCTGTGGAAAGAAAATGACATTCGTTAGAAGCGTGTGTGAAACCTATGCGTGGTTATATTTTATATTTCAAATTTTAACAGCTTGAAAGTCGTCCAGCAGAGTGCATTATATTTCTTCGATCCTTTTTCGCAACTTTCGGAGCAATCCCTCGACCTCCCCGTCGAAATCTCGAAAAAACCTGACTCGTAGACCATGGCGGAGAATTTCTCGACAAACTACGAACATCGAGTGAGCTTAAGAAAAACGTTAACAGTTGTCATTATTGCTGGTTCGATGCGCTGTTGGTTGAAGCTTCCTCGTAGACTATCCGAGCTTACATACGGCCGCGGTTGTCGGTGGCCGCTACAACGTTCTCTCCGTGCGTGTAATTGGCCTAAATCGTTATACCTAGATACAAGTGTATGATACAAGTCGCTGTTATATGTACAGAAACCTACGTCGAAGCTAGAGTGTCTCGGTATCCAGTAGAGGGGTCTCCGGCCTTGCTTCGGTTCGACCGGACTAAGTTTTTTTATAAAAATAGTATCAGAAGTGAATCTTCGCCGCTACGCGTCTCGTAAAAACGAACATGTGAGAAAGTTGCGATCGCTGCGTTCTCCTTGGTGCCACCAGAAACATGCAAAATATCATTCGGGTTTATTTGGCGACGTTTATTCGAGGGATCAGTAATATTTTTATTTCTTCGCTGTGAAATAATATATTCCTGTCTAAGAGACGCTAAAGCAGTCGATGAACAATAGAAGCACACAATTGTGGTCATCGGTAGTTATGGAATTAAATATTCAAGCATCAGCCTCCGAAGCTTCGATTATAGCAATCAAATTTCTCCTACCTCTCCCTCTAAGCAACGTGGACCAATCTCTAATCAGTGTCTCTTAGACAGACTTGGCTTCGTTCGATATTTCCGTACAATTATATAAATTCAAATTTTCCTGTAAGGATCTGATTACCTTTGATTGCTTAATTCGAATGTCGATGTAGGTAGGTTGATGTAGGTGATATAGGTATGAATTCTGTCCACATCTAGGTGGCACTCGAAGGGTGAATCGAACAGAAGTGTGCAGTCGTCTCGCCGGTTCGAGGGCTCACTGTGTATGTTATAAAAAGTTTACGGCGATCGTTCGCCACGCTATGTACAGCAAACATCGGCTAACGGATGGATTTTGTGCAAATTTTATCCCCTAGCACGGTGAAACATAACCCGCAAAAACGTGGCCAAAGTGTGCAATTACAAAGTTCTTAGAATAACATCGATCATGGCGAATTATCACGATAAAAGTGTCATTGACAAGTCTTTAACATTATTTTATATGTACGATGCATTATCTCGCTTAGTGTTTATATGCTCACATTCAGAGTACTGCTAGATCGTGTAAGATTATGTCGATACAACCACTTTTGTCCCTATCGACACTCCAATCAAGGGGGTACGCGCAATTGTCGCAACCAATATACGAGAACTTTTTTTTAACATTTACAGTACAAAGTATAGAACTTATTATATGTAAAATTTGTTAAGATACGTTTTATCTCACGATTACAATAATTATCACCAGTAATTGAATACTAAATAATCCAAATACAATTGAATTATATGGTTGATTTTAAATTAAGGAATTTTGTTGATAAAGACTTGCTGTATCATTAAAATCATTTAAAATCAAAAAATGTAAATATTATGTTCGATACTAATACTTTCAAATATTTCTCTAAGAAATTAAAAATTAAAATATATATTAAAGTATGTATCAAAATAAATATAAATGCGTTAACATTCGTTTAATAAATATGCATTTAAATCTGCAACAGAACTAATTCTTGAACTTTGCCTGTGACAACTGCGTGTAGCCCTTTAATGGTTCTCTTACCAATTATGTAAAATTCCTTTCTAGCAGGACCCGCAGCAATTCATGGCTAGACGCGAAGTAAAATGTACATGCTTCAATTGACATAGGTTTAAATCCTAAGGTTAAATCGTTTACGTTTGACCACGTTTCAGGAAGCCTGTCCCAGCGTGTCGCGACGTAAACGAATGCTTTCAGGCGACTCGCCTCAGAAGTAACGCGAGGAAGACTCGCTCGCAGTCGAATTTTACGCATAGACATCGATCACTAGGCTTTGGTGCGTTATAGTAAACGCTGCTGAGCGACATTCCTTCATCTAGGCTATGTTACAGCAACGAATATCGCCCGCGGACACCTTCTGTCACAGCGTTTCGCTGATTTCTTGCTGAAAGGCTAGCTATGAGATCCTCGGGCCAGGCTCGGCCAACGAGCGCCCGAGCACCGATTAGTATACCTACACACGACTACGCACGTACGACCTGCATACGGAGTTACCTACGAGGCGTAAGCTTTGCGTTGTCTTGTTCAGACCTGGACACTTTCCAAATGTTATTCTTTGAAATATTACGTGAAATAACGTGTTATTTGATTTTATAAGTATTTCAAATAATTGTTCCAAGTATTAGTTGTAGACATTAATTAACTAAATGAATAGCATTTGCCATTTACGCTTACACCTCGTACGACGCTGTTACGCTTCTAATACTCGTAGTTACGATAGTGACACAAACAACAAGATTTCCTTAGTATCGATTAGAAAATAGCGTTGGCCGACGATGGAGGATCGAAATAATAATGAACGCGGTCTCTACGCGGTGTATCAACGATTTCGTATGAAAACACTCCTCGCCAGGACATGCGAGCGTACGTCCCGTTCTTTTCGTTTGCTGTTTATCCGTCTTCCAACAAGGATATATTCGAATTTATTAAAAAATGTCCTCCATGTTGGTGTAATTGCGGTCCCAGTAGCCGCCTCGGTACAGCCAATCCTCTTGACCCGTGTATGGATTTACGCCTAATTGGAACCACCTGTGGCGCATTGCAACATTTGCGTAACGGTTACTTCGTTATCTGGCGGCTTGATGTACGAGCACACTCGAGTAATATGCAAAACATTCCGACAAAGCTGTTGTAGTTATACATTCATGTTCCTCTGAGTTTTATTTAAAGGCAGCTCGTAGAAGCATTTAGTTTGATAATTGTGTGTGAAGTTGACGATTATTACCCGAAAACGTTATTATATTCTAAGAAGATAAGATGTATATGTGGACAAAAATTGAAATGTTCAATAAAACGGTATGATAGTTAATAATATATGAGAGTTGTAATTTATTAGAGTCCATAGAGGATCGACACGATCAGTGTTGGACAAAACGTAATTACTGGTTACTCTGAAAATTGTTTTTCTTTGATAAGATCATTATTGAAGATTAAGATACAGATATTTTTGTAAAGATACGAATTATCGTAGTAATTCACGAAAATGAAACGTTAGTATTGATGGAAAGGTGGGTGTTAGAAAAATAATAGACTAATTGTAGTTATAAAGTAAACATTAAAAAGTATGTTGGAACAATTAAAATTGTTCTTTTGGAATAATTCGTGACCGAAATGTCTGTAAACTATTTGAACTACGAGACATCTCGTGATTGGCAGTGAACGGGTTCAAATAATTTTTATATTCGCAGTATTATATTCAACTACGAAATAATACTAAATGTTTCGTACCTGGGCGTCCATTCCTGAGTTTTCTTGTGCTTACGAGACTTACGCGTGTCGCGTTGCTTGTCCTCGAGTCTCGCCTTCTCAGCCCCAGCCACGTCCAGGTCGCCATTTTCCAATTTCCTTATGTCTGGCCTCAGCCTGGAGTCCGTCGGGCATATCGTTTTCTCCATTTCTGGGGTCATCTCGTTCAACGACATTGCGAACGTTGTAAATTGATAATACTGGAAACCCCGTCACGAAACGTCAAATACAAAATACGAGTTAAATTTAGATAATTGATTGGATTCAACGTAATCACCTCTGAACTATTGGGCGGTCTTGGGGCAGCTTCCCAAAGGGTTGTGGATCCAGGAATGTCGTCGATCGTTGGAGTGTCGTCTCCGTCTATACTTGCCGATGGATCGTCGATTGCGTCCTTAAACATTAAGAAAAGAATTTGGCTTTTCGTTTTAGCTGAACGAATCATGAAGTATCATGGCTGGAAACTTGTCGTGCAATTTTCTCAGGGTTACTTGATTTTCTCCGAATTCTTTTTTTTAATAGAGTCACTATGAACCACTGACTCTGACTCAGACTCTGAGACTCTGACAATGAGATTAATTCTGAGACACTGACCGATGAGTATCGATGTTATAATTAATTAATCAATCGAGGTTCTACAGCGTCTAATATCCAATGAAGATTGTACCTGGTGGGAGGGTTTGAAGGCTCCAACCTTGAGACTGTGCAGCTTCGCCAAGACCTTCTTGTGTCCTGGGCTCCCCTGAGGGCTCTTCGCCTCGCGTTTCACCCTTTCCAGGGCGTCTTCGTATTGCAGAGGCTCGCACACCTTCATCCTGTCCGTCCATCTTCCGTAAAGGAACAAAAGCTTCTTCTTACTGAACAGAAAACAAACTGCTTGGAACTCCTACAGCCAAAACGCAACCAACAAGGCACTTAAATATAGCTAACAGCAACAGTTGAGAGTCTGACTGTTGCAATCCTGGAGGTTTTTCCCAGAGACGGGCAAAATTGTATCCGTTGCGACTTCTTTGCTACGTCTATTCATTTAACTACTAAATATATGTATAAATAGAATCCTGCCCATCTCTGATTAGATTTGTGCACAGTGCAAGGATTCAAGTGATGATAAAATGTTACCAGCTTACTCTTGATCCGTAATAAATCCTTCTACGCGATGGAGATCCTTCCCGTTGCAGCTTCCTCCCTTGAAGGCGAGGGTCGCCTTATAGCTCGCACCGCCATATTGTTTGATCTCCAGGTTGCCTAATTGCTCCATCCACAACTGGCCCACCAGCACGTTATGAAGAATGCAGTTCACGTTCTGCCAGGTGTACGCTTCCTTCCATCTGCATTGCAAGGTTCGCGATTAATAATTCCTTTGTCCTTGATTTTTGTGTATTTATGTTCATTATATTGTTTTACGATGTATTGTGACGTCTTGTATTGCATTATGCTATCTTATGCTGTGTTATCCTGTGTTATGAAACTGTTTTTATGCACTCACTTGGGAAGCTCAACGGTGACGATGCCCTTCGGGTGTATCTCGACCGATTTGCCCCAGAATTTCAGTTTCGGGTGTATGGTGCCGTGGAATACGAACTCCTCTGTGTCGGCGTGAAAGGCTGACACTGGTGGATGGTGCGATACTTGCTCACAGACTATTCTGAAGACAGGATTGTAGCGCGAATTATCCATTAACGTATCGACTTTGGACTTTCATGTATGTTTCATGTAAAATAACTGTACATGACATTATAAATGGGGGCGAATATCGTCCTCTGTAACGGTAGAACATTTTAGATTTCTATTTTAAATTTATCCTAATATTTACATCCAATATATACATATATATATATTATTGTATTATAAATATTAATAAGTAGAATATCATATTCTGCTGTAATATTAATTATACCGCGTGATATTCTGCCAGTTTGATAAGAAACTTAGGAGGAACATGGATAACTCGATAGGTTGATCTAGTTACCGGAAGTCCTCGCGCTCCAGCTCGTACGTTTCGCCAAGTATCGGGTTGAAGGGTTTGCCAAGCCTTTCCCAGTTTGAGGCCAAAGCGCTCACGGCGAAAGCAGCAACGTACTGCAACGTCGACGATAGAGAATTGTTATCGTTCCGATCAAACAAACGTACCGGTACCATTATTATTTGTAATATTTTTCTCTATTTTACCGAATTCAAATTTTACGAATCTAATCTTTCTAAAACGGCTCACCTGTATCCTTCCGAGAGGAGTTTCTTCTTGCGACGCCTGCTTGAGCAGCTTGGCGTACTCCATGTACTCGGCGACGCGTTGGAGGAAGGACAGCGGCTCGTTGAAGACGACAGGCATGGTGATTTTGCTGAGGTCCTTGCCCAGCGATAGCACGGAACACAGATTGACTTCGGAGTGGCCAGGAACTGGTAACGTTGTTCTAAAAAGAAATTGATTCGTTTCTATTGAAACTGGTAACGTTGTTCTAAAAAGAAATTGATTCGTTTCTATTGAAACTGGTAACGTTGTTCTAAAAAGAAATTAATTCGTTTCTATTGAAACCGGTAACGTTATTCTAACAAGAATCAATCGCAGCCTATTACAATATTGCGATCAATTTCAAGAGCACGGTCAAAAAATTAAAATTAAACATCCCGTACCAAAATCCATCCATTTCCCGTTTTATTAAAAACTGAAATCCTAAACCGCCATTTTGGAAAATCTTTGATATGCAAAGCAGTTCGGATAGAGAACATTCCCCCCGAGTATCGTAAAAACTATCGATGGAGGGAACGTAAAGGCCGGAAAATGACAGAGGAGAGACGAAACAAGCACAGAGGAAGTAATACACACAAAAAAAAAAAGGAAAAAAGAGAACAGGAGGGCGAGGTAAAATTAGACAAAGTGTAAAGGTTGAATGCTTGTTACGTGTGTAGAACGAGGATAGGTGTTCGAAGGGGTGGAGGAGGTTTTAGCATTGTAAGGCCACAGTATGTCGCTTCGCGAATTCCATTTAAGGTCGCGCAAGTCGCGTGTAGAGTCTGACAATTACAAAAGCAGAATAATTGAGATACTGGCTTTAATGTAAATTAAATTCGCTTTGAGAACTTGAAATTAATAAAAATAATAATACAAGTAAAATTGTATACAGGATAATTGAAAACAGAGTAATTACGTGGCTTAAATGTAAATTAACTTCTCTTTGAGAATTTTAAATTAATGATAATAATAATATAGTTTCTCCTTGAGTTTCAATCGAATCGAAATAATAACGGAAGAAAAATTGTACACGATAAATAATGTAAATAAAATACTCGTGAATGAATGAGGAAAGTCTTGTTTGTCTAAGAAATTCAATTTCTCGAAATTAAAATTTACTCTCGCAATTAGCAAAATTGCTATTTAGTTTTAAATTTAGCATATTTGCCACGTTTAATCGTTATGTATTTACTGGGCTCGTCGAAAATTGGTGGGTATGCGTTGGAAATTAGGTTTGAATTGCGGGAATTTGATGGGGTCGATCGGTAGTCTATTTAATACTGTTTCCTCTATCACAGTTCGCTAGCTAGCTTCAGAGGATGTGGAATGAATCGATCAGATTCCAGCGTTTATTAGCCTCGACGCTCTGCTTCGTTAATTTCTCAATGCCATCACGCTTCCCGGGAAGAGTATAACGATTAATAACATCCAGCCGATGACTATTTCTGAGATTTCTCATGGGGAATGTCGATCTTTTCAGTGGTAGCCTCGATTCCATTTACTTAATTAACATTATTCAATCTGGTTCGATTTAATAAAACAGCGAGCCTCGATTCCATTTACTTAATTAACGTTATTCAATCTGGTTCGATTTAATAAAACAGCGAGCAAATACATATGTTTTCTCTTAAAGGCCAATTATGTAAATCAGTTTGGTTCTTTAGCCAATTATTATGTACACTGTCCCTCGAGACTATATGAGCACTTTCTTAATTTTAATTATCTGATAAAGTTATTACGTAATTATTATATAAACTGTCCGTCAAGAGTACATGGACACTTTCTTAATGTTAGTTAACTATCTGATAAAACTGAGAAATCTGCAACGACTCTCACGAAATTTTATGTATATTATTTTGCATGGCAATAAAAATATATTCATTAAATTATCTTACTAATAATAATAGAAACTAATTATATCTTTCTCTCGCGTGCTCTTATAATTGTAATACATGTCGTGACATCCTGGTTATTCAGTTTTGTAACGATAAGTAGTACCTTTGTTCGTAAATATAAACAATAAAGGTAACACGAAGAGAGAATGATTGATAGATTCCAGAATAAACAGTCTCCATGGTTTTTGAAGCATTTAAACTGGCCTTTTCGAAAGGATTTACTAGGTTTCGTAGCGAAAGGTCAACAAATATGTCGCGAAATTAATTTACCACAGAGGCTTTTCCAACCACTAATTAATTCGCCCGGTGAAAAGGTTAAAATTGAGTGTTTACAAGCTCTCCGGCAACATTACGCAATAGTTTACTGGTCTCTGTACAAATATCGATTGAAACGTAACCAGACGATTTTTCGACAGCTGTGAAAACCACGTAGATAAATAACAACGTTTACAATTCAACCCAAGAACTTTACACGTATGCAAATTAACGTACAAGACAGATCCCGTACGATTGTCTTATAAACGAGCCGTTCCGGCAATAATACTTAATCGAAATCAATAAATCCACCACGATCTGGCCAGACACAGTCACCGATTACGTCATTTATGTCAATTGCGTAAACGTGTTCTATTCTCGACTACCGTGTATACGAAGAAACCTTAAAATGCGATTATACATAGAAATGATCGTACCTGCAACCGATTGCTCCTAATACATGTAATGATTTGGAGTCAAGGTGAAGATTCTTTTTATAATATTAGAAGAGCATACTTTTTAGGAAGCAGTGGTTAGGTTTATTTATTTACCTACGTTTTGCTTCTCGTTCTCTTCTGAAATAATAACGTAATAACCTTTGACGAGAGCACTTTGTTATTTTGTTACCATGAGAACGTTTTACTGCTCAAAAACCAAAGAATTATTCTTCTCCTTATCCATTTCTCTTCGTAAACCCTTTTCTAATTTTCCTTAAACTATTTAAATCCATTTTTATTACATCGCCACTATTTTCTTCGAACCCTTTTTTTTTTTAATTTTATTTTCGTTTACTTAAACCCATTATTTTCCTCGAACCGTTGTTTTATTTTCTTTTGTTTCATTTCCTTCTTTTATAATATTCACGTTACTTTCTTCAATATTTCTTCGATAATAGAAACCCAAAAATAAACACAAAATTTCTTTCTTCTTCTTAGTTTTCCTTCGTAACTTATTCACATTGCAATATAATTATAATTTATAAGAGTTTGAGACATCAAACGTAACCGATAATGAATTCAACATACATACACAAACACATACAAGTGTACAGGATATTTCCAAAGAATTGAATGGCATTGACAGGCATACATTGAAGTCGCTGTATCAGACTTCATGATTTTCTGATAAAACGTTAGCTTTACCATACGTACGCAAACCTATACAAACGTAGAGTATATTTCACAAAAATCAAGTGTCACGCATACTACATATGTGAAAATCACTCGCATACTACGTATGTGAAAATCAAACAGAAACCTATAACAAATGTGCAAAGTGTTTCAAAAAGATTAAATGGCATTGATACTCCACATATAGAAGTCACTGTACTAGACTTCGTGATTTGTAAATAAAACATTTCTAAGATACAAAACCAAACTGGGGCCAACACACGTAAACACAAAATCATATACATCCATACACACCGTACTGCTTCAAAATTGAAGTAGCACCAATGCTCTATATATAAAAGTCACCATACGATAGCAACTGCCCAGGATAAAAGTCTCAAATGCTACGTACATATGTACAACCTCCCCCTCCCCCCCAACCAACCACCCACCCACGTACATTCATATGTACAAAATTTGTTCATAAATCTTCCACTCCGAACACCTTCAACAGCCACTTTTACAACGCCATTAATAATAAAGAGTAAAGTTTAGGGCCATAGCTCCGTGTAACACGCACCTGTAGGGTCTCTGTGTCTCTTCGTTGGCCATCATATGGATCTGTCGTTGTAATCGAGCACCTTTACCGCTGGATGGGGCTCGTCACTTCCACAGGTCCACCCACCCTCGACGACGACGCCTCGGCGTCCACCGACATCCGTCGATCGCTGCGATCGAGGGTCGTTGCTTTCCTCTTCCTAACGAGTCCTCCGCGTGCACCCTCCACGCGTGAAACCGAACAGGTACGAAACACGAGCGAACCCAGACCAAAGGGAACTAAGGGATGAGGGGCTGGGGAATGAACGAATGGAATACGTTCCCTTCGATTCCACCGAATAAAACTGTTCACTCGATCGTCGCCATCGTGGTGTCAGGTCACGAAAATAATTCGACTACCGGCGTATCGCCATGCCTCGAGCACCGTTTTCACGTCGTATCGCCCTAACTCGCGATCAGCTGTACACCAGGAGGCGACTGCACGTTGGGCGTGCGGGCGTGACGAGCGTTCCTGCGCACCCTCTCGTTCATCTCTGCGTCCTCTTCGCACCCTCGAGCCGCGCGGGCTCGCAGCCCGCAACCGTCTCTCTCATCTCGCGCTGAGGTCTCGGGAAAATATCAATAAACTCGAGCATGGTTACTGTGGCCGGAGCCGGCTCGGCGTGAGAGTTACCGATGCGCGTCGCGGCGCTTTTCTTGCCACGGCGGAGAACAAGAAAAGGGGTGAGAGACGTCGGGGAGATTCGATGGCGGATAACATGGTATCGCGACGAATCCGGTTTGGAGATGTTTGGAAGGCGATGTGTGGGTTGTTTGAACGTTCAAGAAGTATGTTTCGATCATCCTTGGTCGATGTAATGGGTGGTAACCGATTTTATTCTGATTCATGTATTTTCTTCTGTATGCATGTGTATGTACATGTTTTGTGTATGTATGCGTGTAGGTCGTAGATTGGAGAGGTTTATAAAGATTCT
>NC_071980.1:6694318-6724146 GCF_026283585.1 Hylaeus volcanicus | reverse complement strand
AAACGAAGGTAATAAAATAAATTCAAAGGAGTTATTTTGTTGTTTGAATATTTCTAAGTGCCTAATGGAGTTTGAACGTTTGAAAATGTATGTTTCGATCATCCTTGGTAGATGTAATGAGTGGTAATCAATTTTCTTCTGATTTTTGTATGGATGTGTATGTCTGTTTGTAACTGTTATTCGATTTCGATCGGTTTCGATATACATATTCCGCTCGTCGGCGCATCCTTCGTGCCTCGCGTCTATTTCGTTGCACAATAGCACGCGATGGAGCTCTCATGGAGACTTCAATGGATTACGTACGGTACACGTTAATTAAATCTCTGGTTTCACGGTATGGTCCCGATTGAGCACCGTTGCCGCGAAACTTGTCCATTCAAGCGATCGTATGCCAATTTCATGGCTCCACTCTACTGGAAGATCCTTTTAAAAAGATCTGTACTAGGTGTAGAAATTCATTCTGTCCCTTTATATCCAATCATTTATAACTCTAGCGTAAACAGAAATATCTGTCCATTATTTCGTTTTAAATTGTAGATATTGGAAAACAAAATTCCAATAGTAATTATCAAGCGTTTAACTGCGTTAAACAGTGTAACTTAGTGCAATTCTATGTGTTCAGTATGTCAACAAACGTTTTCAAAAGGTTTCAGGTCGCTGGAATACCGTTGGCGTCGGTTTCATACAAACGCGAATATCGAGCGTTTCAGTCTATGGAATCGATTGAAACTGTGTTAATTATCAAGTAGATATAATACATTGGCTGCAAAAAAATGTATACAAATTGCTTCGAAATTAGTCAAAACGAAAGACTACCTCCTTAAACTTCAACGATCCAAACAAAAATACACATGTACTTTACATATTAACTTCATAATACGCTACCAATTTATATATTAGAAACTAAAATTTCAATATTACATATCAATAACAATTCTTCAGCTGCGAAAGAATTATACAAATTGCCTCGAAATTAGTCAAAACAGAAGACTACCCCCTTAAACTTCAACGATCCAAACAAAAATACATCTAATTTTAAAGCATTCCACAGGTTCAAAAGGTTCTATTTGAATCCGAATGGAACCAATCGCGCGACCCTAAGTGCGTGCTCTTTGCCCTACTTCGCCACCCCCTCGACATCGTATTCCTCTCTTAGTCGTCTAACCGGAGCTGATTAATGGCTGCGCGGGAATTACGATGGTTTCGACGTGCATGCAGACAATACATCGAAATAAGAATGAACCGAATCCCTATTGATTCACCTGGAAACCAAATCGATAGTCGTACGAGGCACAGGGGCTCACTTCGTTACAAATCGGCCAACTTTCGTCGGATCGACGGAGTGACGGGCCGCGGTTCGTCGGTCGCCCAAGGTGAATCCTCCATTGAAAAATTCCTCAGTTCGTAGCCGACGACTCCAGGTTGCAAACCACTTCGTCGGGCTTCTTTCTGAAATTCGTGTTCGCTTAATTTCGTGAGTAAACTTCTTTGCGATCTGCAAAAGTAATCTAAAAAAATATATATATAATTGGACACTTGGGGAACGTTGTGATTAATATAAGTTGGTACACCCTGTATAGTTAATTTTGAAGCTTGTGTGTCGCCTAATTCCCCTAATTCCTCTGTGCAAGCTGTGAAAGTAATTAAAAAAAAAAAAAAAAAAAAAGTGAGGGAAAAGTGTGTATATTATTAATTTCGTTTATTGTCGTTCTTCTAGTAGATCGTAAGTGCACTTGACAATTATTAGGCGTTCACGGTTCATTACTTATAATCAGATTGCGGATCTTTATGCCTTCATAGAAAATTTGAATGTGCAAGAATATAAAAAAAGATTGAAAGTATCGATCTAAAGTTCATGTTATAATATTTGCGCAATAAAATAAATTCCTATTCGGATTAAATTTTTGTAGGAAGATTTTATTTTACATAAAGATCCGCAGTCTACTTGTAACCCTAATTTAAACATGAATATGTACCAGTCATTTTTTTTTTCATCGTAAAACACTCAGATTGCTTCAAATTTTTTTTTTTTTTACGACCTAGTAGAATAATCTTATCTCATTAATTTTAATGTAACCTTCCTCAAAACACCGAAATACTTTTTTGGTAAGCAAAAGAGTAACGTATCCTATCTAACATAACGTATATTATGTATCAGGTTGTCCCGAAAGTTTCTTTCGTTTTATTAATAATTAATATATACACAATATCTTATGTTTTATGTTACATTACTGAATCGTGTACGATTCATTTCGCTTCATTACTGTTACAGCATCGGTGTCTAAGAAATTCGATTGTCTATTTATATAAACACTGCCATAGAGAATAATTGAACGCAATTCACGAAAGAAACTTTTGGGACAACCTAATACTTGAACAACCTTGAATAACGCCGAAATACTGTTTCGATAAAGATACCACCAAAGTATCGTATTCTATCGCGACAGTCGTCGATCGACTCCACACGAGGCAGTCACGAAACGAAATTGTTAAATATCTTTGATAGACGTGCTCATAGGAAATCAATAGTTTCGTGTCTCTCTGCAGTTGCATGTCACGATGCCCGATCAGATTCAGGAAGGAAAGGAAGCGATCGTGGACGCGGTGATAACGGAAATGGTGACTGAAGTGGAGCAGCAGGAGGATAAGAAGTCCCTATCGGAAGTGGATCTCGAGAAGAAATCACGTCCGAGGAAGTATCTCACCAAACGCATGAAACTGTATCCAGAATTGTACAGAAGTGACGTTTCGATTCATCCCAGTTACACGGGCCTTACGAACTTGCCTTAGTAAGATTCATTTCAGATACTTTCGTGAACGTGTCCTTTCTTTTTTTTTTTTTACGAGCATAAATGAACGAATGAAGAAGCTGAGTAGTATAGATCCTTTCTATTAGCTTGTCGGGAAAGTCCGTGCCGATTTTTGGTAGGTGGTACACGTCTGTTTATATTGGAATGGTTGAAAACAATTAACGTGAGTGGATCCACTTAAAAGGTGGAAAGGTCGTGGAACGAAATGGTATTTATATAATTCAATAAATATATATCAAAATTCAAACGTCCCTTTGAATTTGAAAAATTGGCACGAACTTTCTGGACAACCCAATATTTTGTTTTGTTTAATTAAGAATTTCCCTACTTTGCACAAGATGTAACTAAAATTTTGAAACGCTTCTTCTCCGGATCAATTCCTCGTGAGAATATGAATCAAAAAGTTATTTTTTCATTTTTCAATCTGAAGCTGATGAAATTACAGTTTGAAAAATAAAAGAAAATATCCTAAAGAAAATATTTAAAAAGAAATATTAATATAGTCAATTTACATATCTCGTTTCTCTACATCAATACATAATACATACATGTGTCATTATTCGTATTTACACCAATATAAAGTAGTTTTGCTTTCGAGAGTAGTTACTATAAAGGAAGAGAAGGTCTCGAGGTCCTTCTTTCCGCTCACTATTTCCAACGTTTCGCATTAATTAATTATCTGAGAATGCAAAATAATGTAGCGAACTATTTCCAATAATTTTAAATTTTAAACGTGCATCCAGCGCCATCGGTGGGAAAACTCCCAAGTTTGTCGTGAAATAGTTCCCATTTTCTAACGCTAGATGGTGCCACATACTTCTGTATATACCGACACGCATATTCAACTTTTCTTTGCACATATACATAGTTTTACGTTGCCCGAAATGCACAATATACAACAATTTGAAGTTATAATCATTGACGAAGAGTCGAGAAGTCATTTAAAGCTCACTTTTTGGACCAAAAGGGTAACAGTTTCGTCAATAAAATACAGCGCCATCGGTGGGGAAAACGCTCAAGTTTGTTGTAACATAGTTGTTGTTTGGAACCTTGTACAAAATTAAAGTCGACGAACAGCTAAATTATAATATCAAAATCCTCGTAGTGTAATAAAAAGTTCATTATAGGAAATAAGAAGCAAGAGTTTATGAATATAATGCAATAAACTGTCATGTCGGTATATATAGGAGTATGTGGCGTCATCTAGCATTAGAAACTACGAACTATTTTACGACAAACTTAGACGTTTTGCCACCGATGGCGCTAGCTGTACGCTTAAGGCGCGAATTTTAAATCGAATAATTGCTTCTATTTTGCAATCTAATATATTTCTTATAGTTGAATCATACAAAGTATGTAACTATCGAATCCTGTTGGTACTCTTCGTCTCATAGAACATTCTAACTATTCTCTATTCGATCACAACTATCGTTTCATTTAACACGTTGACTGCCAAACGAGTATTCTTGAAAATTTCTGCTAAGATTAAATATTATTCAAACTATCGGAGTCTAGCTAATGAAACATTTATCGTGGTATTTAGTTTCGTAATTACATCAAAATTCAAGAACTTCGTTTAGATTCATCTCCTGTGACGACTAACTTTCAGAATTAATCTTTCTAGTTCTCGAGTGAAAAAACACTGTCACCCATATATGGGTGACATGGCGATCAACGTGTTAATTATAACTAAAAATGTACATTTGTAAACAGGTTTCCAAAACGATACTGTACAAATCACGTATCAGTATTTTACTCAATTACTCTAATAAGTACGATTGTTTTGCACCGCGATCGATCATTAAACGCATAATTTTGTTTGGAAGCTACGTGATCTGCAGGCGTCGCCTACAAAGAATCAAGAAACAGATCAGACGTCAGCTGAACCGCGAAGTCATGCATTTCGCGATGATGCAAATGTTCGCCATCGATAGCGTTAAAGTCGACCGTGTCTTCAGCGTCGGGATGCCACAGAAGACGTTGATCGTCCCCGATTTGTTAACCGCGAACGAGAGACGTCACCTCAACGAACTCTTCACGAATCATTAACGCATAAACTTCATCGTCATCACTGTCAAACAATTGTATCGACACACGAGCAAAATAAAGACACGTTTGTACGTTGTATACATTGAATGAGTCTATTTTCTCTCGGACAGAGATGAACAAAATTTAATCGAAATAATGGATAAGAAAAAATATCAAAATACGTGGTAATTCACGCGCCTCTTAGACGTCTCTGCTCTCGTTTTGGCGGGAAATCACAAGTAAACAAATTCAATTCGACGACAGGCGAAACAAAGAAACATTTTTAATAGATCATCACTTTTTTACTTTTGCAAATTAATAACGATAAAGAAAAAATTTAATATAGACATTTTTGATTCCTGTTATCTGTTATTCGTGTTTCCAACGCGGACGAAGAGAACGATGTTTCGTAACAAGTACCAGCATGGACTCCTGTCCATTTTATACAGCTGTGGTTCGTCCCCTTTGGAGTTGTGGGACATGCATGTAAGTTATGGTTAAAAATTAATTAATTAATTAATTATGAAACGAAGCTATAAATAATATTAATTCCTTCTTAGTAAACAAAATTTCTCCATTTCGATGTTTCGATGTTTTCCATGAAGATACGATGAAAAATATTAAAATTAATTCTCATTGTCTCGTGTCATTTCTGCAATAAAATGGAGGAGTTACTATCCGTCTTAAATCTAGTCCAGTAAAAAGTACAAAGAAACCGAATTTCGAGCAGGTGAAGAACGGATACATTCGAAGGGTGACGGACGATGAGGTGAAATCATTGGCTCTGGAGTTGGCTGGAACGAACGTCACGACGACCTACATCTTTTGTCCCGCGAATCCAAAGAAAGTTCTCGGCGTTCGGCATCCCTTTCTGATTATGATCGTGAAGAACATGAAGAAGTATTTCACGTTCGAGATAACAGTAAATCTTTCGCGACTAAATCCAATTTTTTATTGTTACCCTCCTAGGTCCGAGAATAAAGAAAATTATCTTACGTTACAAATACGATGAAACTTTTGCATCTATCGATATTTCACTTCAGAGTAGAAGTACGGATACTTTTCGCTTCGATAGATACTCGACGACAAGAACATGCACAGGAGGTTTCGAATGAGCAACTTCCAAAGCACCACTCGTATCAGACCCTTCTGCACGTCGATGCCGATCGGATTGTCCGGTGGCTGGAATCAAATTCAATTTAATCTGGCAGATTTCACGCGAAGAGCATATGGCACGAACTACATTGAGACCACGCGTCTCCAGATCCATGCTAACTGCAGAATACGACGCATTTATTTCGCAGACAGGTGCGAAAGTAAACAAAGTAAACAAAGAAATGTGAGAAGTAATAGACGAAGAAACAATAATTACTTCAATCGCTATAAGTTTTACAATATCGAGTATTTTAAAAGATCGAACACATTAATAGTTCTTGCCTCTCGAGTTGATTTTCTTCTTGTAAAGAAACCGCATATGATTTCATCCTTTGCTATAAATATTCAGATTCCAATGTTTGCCATAACTGAGCCTCGTTTCATTTGACAGAATTTATTCGGAAGATGAGCTACCAGAAGATTTTAAGCTCTTCTTACCTATCCATCGAAGGAAATGTGTTAGAGAGGAAGACGTGAAGCCGAAATATAAGAAGAAACCGGAGGTCGAAGTTGTGGAACCACCACCTTTTGATGCGGGCGATGCACCTGAAGACGAGGAAGGCGAGGAAGGTGAAGAAGCATTGGAAGACGAAGAAACAATCGAAGATGAAGCTGCTCCCTTGGAAAAAGAAGCTACGAAAATTGAGGCAAAGGAAGATGAAGAAGAAGATGAAGGGGAGGGTGAAGCTGAGCTTCCAGAAGTAACAGATTATGAGGCAGAAGATGAAGATGCTGCAGAGTACGAAACCGGACATGGAGTTGCTACTCATGGAACGTCTCCGGGATACGCAACGGAAGAGGAAACTGACGGCGAACATATAGCGGCTGAAGACGACGAGGAAGAATACGAAGCTCAGTAATGGATATATGATTCTACCTTAGTGTATATATTAATTAATAAAAAGTTTATTTTTATGCAGTCTCAAACACCGTTAGAATACTTTTCACTGTAAATATGTTAAAACCGAGCTAACTTACCAGTTATTTCACAATAAATATTTATATCAGAGAAGCTTCTATAAATAATGAACTAGAAGCACATATAGAATTATTATGCATAAAACTCCAAGAGGTGATAAGATATACAAATACTTTCATTTTTTAATTCATCATGTAGATTATATATATTATTTTTAATAAAAATATATAATTGCATCGAAAATATAGTACTAATCACGGGAAGGTATGTATGTTTTGAATGATTGCATGTATCTTGTATGATACAGACTAAAACCATTGTGACAGTCTATACACTGTTCCATAGAACAAGGACATAAGGTGTAAAATAAAAACATAATGAGCGTTTATTGTGTAATATTATGGTACGTCGTAATCGTCATCTTCTCTCTTCCTTTTCATAGACTCCTCTTCTATTTTGATGGGAGGCATTGTTTGCCCTGACGTGATTTGTATTTTTGGCTTGGTCACTTGTGCCTTTACAGTAGCTGTACCTGACGCAGCTAGAAGTGTAAAAGATTGGTGTAAAAAATAATCAAACTCGCGAAAGCAAATTTTTTCATTATTGCTTAAGTAATTTGCATCTTACATAGCTGAGGTCTCAATGAAATATGGATAGAAGGAACGGACGTTTGGGAATGCTGGACTCGGTACGGATCTACGAATTAACAAAGATTCTAATATTAATTTATTCATAAGACTATCGGTTACACTTTTCTGTACGACTTACCCGTTGAAAATTTCAACACAGGCTTTGGTATCGAAATAGTTTGGGTTCTGGCAACAGTTGCCAGTGTTCCTGGTCTCTTAACAATGGACAGACCAGTCTTGTTTCCTTCTACTTTTAACTTAGACTGACCACCTTGAATATTGTTTCCAACTAAAGAATGTAACGGTTTTCCAAGTACTTTTTTCGTTGCATTCTTAAGTTTGTAATTTGTTGCATTTAAGCAATATCGATCCGGTGGTAATCTCAAGCCGTTACTTGGTTTAACGAATGGAAGCGGTGTATTATTTTTGGCCCGAGCAACATCAAGTAATACATCTCTTGGTGGTGGGTTTGTAAACGTACGTTCTAATTGCATTTTTACTGCTAATCTAACGTCATCCAAATCAATGAATTTCTTCTTTGCATGATTTGCATAAATTCTACTGTCGTCTAATATACAAGTAACATAACCTATGAATTGTAAAACGATCGTTTCATAAGTTTTCTTGTATAATTATATCACAGAATAATAAACGGATACATGAAGTAAATTTACTTGGATTTTCAATAAAATATATATAAATTTGAATAAATTGTCAATGTGTAATACGTACGATACGTAAATTCGAGGAGCTGATTTATAACCTTCGGTTCATAATCAGCGATTCCCATATCTTTCATTATTGACATTATCACCTGTGCGTCCTTTGGAATATGTTTTACGTGACTCATCGTCTTTGTTTTCTCTGTCATTTTCCATAAACGTTAACTGTTATTGTTGCACCACACGTACAACAATTAAAGAACACAATTGATGGATTGTATTCTAGGTTAGCGTTGCTCAATGTTGCACTCAAAATCGAACACAAAACTGAAGTACGCGTTACAGTGGAGCCACCGATGAAGTTCAAAATATGCAGTATTCAATTATTCAGTGTTCAGCATTCATTGTTCAATGAAATATTTTTGAACTCCTTCAATGAAATAATATATTTTCTTTTAAATATTCTCACTTGTCTATTATTAGTTAATATGTCAAATGTATCATTTGTATGAATAATTATTCAATGTATAGCAGTGTGGTGGTACTCACCGATACGTTAGATTTGATTGTGTGATGCCTTCTAGCGCCGCGTGGTTTTATGTCTCCAACTAAAAACGTGGTTCCACTTCCCCGCATCTGCGCTTGGCCACCCTGGTTCGTCGTGGTTTGCTGTCAAATTGTATGAACCGTCTGTACTTTTAACGGAAAGAATTTATATCATATGAAAACCAACATGAACATCACATCCGCAGGTAAATTATTTATTTCGTATTTGACACAACGTTATATTTTTAAATTACATTATTACCGTACTTATCAGTTAATTTTCACACAGTACTTGGTCTCTTTCCATGCAATGATTTGCAAATCTTGTGGATCATAACCTCTCCTTTTATATCTAAAATATAAAATACAATTGTTTACTTAATTTTTATTAGTAATAACGAGTACTCAGTGATCTAGAGATGTTTAGGTAATCATAGGGACACATGATTTAAGTACTTTGTTTAACTATATTTAATAACCGTAATCCATTGTTTCAGCTGGTATCATCTCTCTCCTCGAGGAGCCAATGCCTGAATTAAAGGTATTCGCTCTGAAAAAGTTGGATATGATCGTGGACGAATTTTGGCCTGAAATTTCAGAAGCCATAGAAAAAATGTATGAAATCCTAACTGGTTTATTTGAGTGTTTTAATTATTTTTCCTCTGTGTTTTAACAGTGAGTTTTTTGTGTTTTAGTGAAATTCTTCACGAAGATAAGGCATTTCCCCAACATGATTTAGCCGCATTAGTTGCTAGTAAAGTTTATTATCATTTAGGAAGTTTTGAAGATTCTCTTACATATGCCCTTGGAGCTGCAGATCTCTTCGATGTGAATGCTCGTAACGAATATGTTGATACTACTATAGGTACTAAATCTTTTATTCCAAGAGATTTTAGTTTTATTAGATCATATATATTTATTGAGAATTTCTATACAGCTAAATGTATCGACTTTTATACTCAACAACGTGTTCTGGAAGCTGAAGGAAAGTTACCACCAGGTAGCAAAGGAATCGATCCTAGATTGGAAGGAATTGTTAATAGAATGTTTCAACGCTGTTTAGATGATAATCAGTATAGACAAGCTTTAGGTCTTGCTCTTGAAACTAGAAGAATGGATATCTTCGAAGCTGCGATTATGCAGTCGGTAAGGAAAATGTTCAATAATTAACAGAGTCTATGTACTATCATAAGGTGAATATTCATATTATCATTTTTATTTTAGGATGACGTGAGCGGCATGTTGTCCTATGCTTTTCAAGTCGTCATGAGTCTCATTCAGAATCGTGGCTTCCGCAACACTGTACTTCGCTGCTTAGTGAGCCTTTACCGCAATTTGGGCACACCAGACTATGTCAACATGTGTCAGTGTCTGATATTTCTTGATGATCCGTTAGCTGTCGCTGAACTCTTAGACAGATTAAGCAAAGGCTCGCAAGATTGTGTTCTAATGGCCTATCAAATCGCGTTCGATTTGTACGAATCAGCGACACAGCAGTTCCTCGGCCGCGTCTTACAAGCACTTAGAGCAATGGCTCCCATTCCAGGAGCTCTTATCGTTAAACCAATCGTTAAACCAGCCGTGAAAGCGTCTACCGATGCTACAAGTTCGGATTCCACGAGTATGGAAACCGAAACTAGTACACCCGCTCCGGAAGAAAAGACTGAACGTAGCGTTGAAAGTTTGGTAAGCTATACTGCTCAACCGGCTACACCTTAAATATAGTACCATTTATTAATCTACATTTATTTAACCAGAATGCCGAAGAGCGCGAACAACAAGAACGAGTAGACGCGCTGTCGAGCATTTTAGGCGGAGAAATTTCCATTGACTTGCATCTGCAATTTTTAATCCGTAGTAACCATACCGACATGTTAATATTAAAGAATACCAAGGACGCTATACGGGTGTCTATTTGTCATACTGCCACCGTAATTGCAAATGCGTATATGCATTCTGGAACAACCAGCGATCAATTTTTAAGGTAACGACACTCTGCTTTAGACTCGACGAATTATTCTATTTATCATTTCATATCCTAATTCTACGGAATATTATATTTTAGGGATAATTTAGAATGGCTGGCTCGTGCTACAAATTGGGCTAAGCTAACAGCGACAGCGTCTTTAGGCGTAATTCACAGAGGTCACGAACAGGAGGCTCTAGCATTAATGCAATCCTATCTCCCGCGGGATGCAGGCGCTGGTGCTGGTTACTCCGAGGGAGGTGGTTTGTACGCGTTAGGACTCATTCACGCTAATCACGGCGCGGTCATCACGGATTATTTACTCGGACAGCTAAAGGACGCACAGAATGAGGCACGTATACGATGCTCATCGTTTATTTCGTTACGAAGAAATTCGTTCCGATCATTTGTTTTTATAACGCCTCGCGGTTTGTTGTTCGCAGATGGTTCGCCACGGAGGTTGCTTAGGGTTAGGTCTGGCTGCTATGGGGTCGCATAGACAGGATGTTTACGAGCAACTCAAGTTCAATCTGTATCAAGATGACGCTGTTACTGGCGAGGCAGCGGGCATCGCCATGGGCATGGTTATGCTGGGATCTAAATCAACCCAGGCGATCGAAGATATGGTTGCTGTAAGTCGATCTATACATCTTTTCTATACTCTAATTTGAATAACTCGCGCGTCTTATAAGATAGACGTATTTAACAACAAAAATGAAGGTAACGGGTCGTAACGCAAACAAACATCTTCTTAAACAAATTCATAATTTCGTTTTTAGGTTATTAATATTTTCTCGTTGACCTCGCACGTTATTCGAATATATTAGTTCGACTTAGGTAAAGGATATGCGGGAACGGTAGAAAATTTTGAAAGAATAGGCAACTTAAATTATCAAAAGTATTATTTATATTATAGTAAATCTACAGGATGTTGTTAACCACCTAGCGCGTAAGGTGACTGGTCCGCAGTTTTGAAATCATAGGAGCCACGAGCACTGTAAAGGAAAGAAAATACATAAATCTGCCGTACCGTTAATTTGTATAACATTAATGTAAGCACAAGTTACCCAGAGCTAAGGGTTGATCCACCCATGTACATCTTTCCACCGCCGTTCCTTGGAGTACCAGGGAATCCCCTTGGCTTCGTGATAGATTCGCTGAAGTACTCGTAGCTGCGTCCGTGAGCACAGGAACCTATTTAGTGAAATGCGTTTTAGTCTTTCCACAGTGAACAACGAAGCGAATAATTTACACTTCAACCTCAGTCCGATACATTCTGCCTCGATTTGGTAGTGACTAGAATTGTTATCTAATAGGATTCATCTTACCACAACGTGTTAACCAGAGAAACCCGATAAAAATAACTCGAAGCGTCTCATTCTTACCGAGCAAGTCGCTAGAGCATCCAGGTTGCTTACTGCCTCCATTAGCATAGAAATCTGAGGTGCCAACTGCGCCGTCCATGCCTAACTTGCCAGCAGACGTGTGAATAATTTGAACATTTTTTGCGTCCGAACGATCAACTCTGTCGCCAGGACCTTTCTGTTCGAACAATGGTTTGGCTGGGTCCAGAGCTGCAATTGCGATCATTTAAGTGTCTAACGGTACTAAAGAAGTACCGAAGTCATGGTCGATTTTGTATAGAAACAATGATTCTTACCTATAACTTCCGCGACTTGGCCAGTCTTCGAAAGAGATCGCGCTGCCAATCCCATGACGTGGGCACCTAGAGAGTGTCCTACCATTTTTGTGGTAGATGCTTTCAGATTCATCCTCGAACGCAGGAAACTGGAGAATGATGTGACATGCTCGGCCACTAATGGCACACTCTTTGCTACTTGCGAGTAGATCAGGTTTTTGGCAATATTGCGCCAGTCCATGACGATCACGTTGCAGTCGATAGCCTTGAGATAAGCTGCAAAGATCATCCTTTAGTTATCGAAAGAAAAGATTGGATTGTTGAAAAATAAGAAATTATTAGAAACGAAGCTCAATTCTATTTAGTTGAGAATTTTATCTTCTACTTCTAGTAGTACTCTCCAAATATTGTGTTTCAATAGTCAAATATATTTGCAACAGAGTTAATGGAAAATTAGTAGGCAATTGAATGCATTTAACGTTACCATCGCGAATCAAAGTGCAGGATTTTGAGTCTCCGCTGCTCTTCCATCCGTGGGTGACCAAGATCGTTGGTCTGTTCGCGTTCCAGTTGCTCTGCGAGACCGTGTTAGGGTTGTTCATTGACAGGGAGTGTCCATTTGTTGGGTTCCTCCTGGAACGAAAAATCGAGGAGTTCTGTTTGATGTTAAAGAAATTTATATATTCGAGAGAATAAGGAATGCGTTAATGATCATAAAACGTAGTGTTTATAACTGCAATAGATTCTTTGGTCTTCTTAACACCAATTGGAACCAACGACAAAATTTCGTAGATAGAAAAAAGGATCCAGAATTTAATATTATTTATGAAGGATGCACTCCTTTTCAATAGCGTTTAGACTATATTCTCTGCGATTGAAACAGTGAACAGTTGAATTTAAAAAAACAAAATGTTGTATAGGAAGTTATATTGTTCTCAGCATGTGTTCCAAATTGTTTGAGAAGATTGAAATCGACGAATGTAATGCTTTCGGTCGAGGTAGTGTCTATTGTTTAGTTTCTATTGGTAGTGTCTATCGTTAGTCCTAACCGCGTGAAGAGGTTGAAAGTGATGGAATCGAGGTCGCTGGACAAAGCATTGATCTCGTCCAAACTTAGAGGTCTGTCGTCAAGCTTGATCAGGTACGGGACTCCGTTGTCATCTGGAAAAACCGTGTAGTTGGCCTGCATCAACGCCGTGAGCAGGGTGGGATAAACTGTAATAGAAATTGCCATGGTTATCATACCGTTGTATTGCTATTAGATTACCCCAAAAGTTCTTTTAAGATTTCTTTCTTATAGGATTAATCAGGGAAAGCTAAAAGACAGAATAACGCAACGCCAACGAAAAACAGACCAGGTTGGATGCTTGACTGAACATTGCACGACAAACACTAGCATGCAAATTGTAAATAGAAATATTTAGATAAAATTAGCAGGTTTTAAAGAAGTTCAGAAATATTCAGAGATATATTAGATGACTCATGGATAAGGCTATTTTGAAGAATTCTGTCTTAGAAAGCCATTAATTTAATCGATTTACTCGGTAGAATATCGTTGAAGAAATGAAAATTAATGAATTCATAAAAAGAACTTTTTGGGAGCTTTATGATATTTTAATACGTACTCAGAGCAAGAGATGCAGGGGCCACCATTTTTGATTTCGTTCCCGCGGGTCACTTCGCGTCAGAATTCCACGACTAGCTAGCTCTAGCGCTTCGATGTCGCTTCTTTTATACGTTTTATGGAAACAATGCTCGACCACTCGAGCACTACATCTTTGATAAGGGATATGACTGATGAACGTTTCTTCAAGGCGAAGAATAAATATTCGAACGTTTTCCTTCCCCCTTTTTTTTTTCCCCATGATCGAACCTTGAGAAACTCCGTACTCTCTACCGGATTAAAAAATAAGCTGGAGATTAGGTAGATATTAGTTCTCGATCGATCAGATTGAGAAACTGTTACGAAATTTGAACTTAACGGTGATGATATCTCGCGTATTCCGATCGAAGATTTTTTACTTGATTCGAATATTTATTTATATTTACACTATTAAGAATGGCAGGAAGTTTAAATTTTGTAGAATTGTAATGGAAATCACGATGAGAAATCTTTTTCATTGTTATTTATTATTAAAAGCCTTATAATTAGATATTTAATATTTTTGTAACGTGTTACATTTTTTGCCGATCCACGCTTTCGTTAAATATAGTACAAATTAAACATTACTCAACGTCACCCAAGCATTAATCGAGTAACGATCGCATCTGCCGCGTAATTCAGAAAATATCCCAAAAATCATGAGGAACGTCGACCATAGTCAGATTACCATGAAGAATTGCGATTATATTTTGACAGTATTTACTTTTCAAATTACAAATGAATAAAATCCTTTTTTGAATCGTTCATTGTATAGTTAGCTGATCTAATAATGTTTTAATCCGATTTACACATACACTTTAAAATACACTTAAAAGAAAGATACGCTGTTAAGATATAAGATGAAGTCATTCTCCAATTAATCTCCTCCTCTTTGAAAAAGCATACTCGATGAATAGTAAGACATTGTAAAGTTATCTCAAGATGGAGGTATTATGCAATTATCCTTTTTCTTTTTGTATAAAAAAGCATTCTCGAAAAATAATACATTGGTAAGACATCTTAAGATGGAGGTATCTTCCAATTATTTCCTTTTTTGTGTATAAAAAAGCATTCCTGAGGAAAAAGATATCGTTAAGACGAAGTCTTACAATATCTCGTTCACTATTTCCACTCGGTAATTCCACTTTTTGTTCCAAATCTGAATCACTTTCCACGTCGCAACTATTACCAACACGGAATTTTATGTGTTGCAACAAATGGCTGGCAATGTCCAATTGCGCAGCATCTGCCACGAATGCGGATTAAAACATCTTTTTCATGCCGCAATCGTTTACAAACAAATCTTGGTGCTATATCGAGTTCAATCGCCTAATCCTTCGATATTTTCCTTCCGTTTCAGATATTTTATTTTTGCAGAAAACCACGGTAGTCGTTATCGCGTTTATCGAGCATAATCGAAACGACCGACAGATTAGTCCTTTTAACATCGAAAAGGTTAAGAAGCACTGGCTTAGAGAATACAAAGTGGTGCAACCATAACTCGTTTATATTTCGGTGGGGTCGCGCTCCCATAATCTTATCATATTTATTTGGAAAATCGTCGGCTTGTCCGCGAAATAACAGACTCCTCGTGGGAGTAGTATTTCTTCGCGGGACGATCACCACTGGGAAACAACGAAATCCACTTTCTGTTGGTGGAAATATAGGTAGAAGGACAAAGTACGTCACTTTGTCACGGTTGTTCTACCTGTCCTCGGCTTAGGTGGATTTCGTTTCGGTTACGACTGGGACTTTGCGTTCAATTTTTCTGTATCCAAATGTATTTGGTCAATTTTCGAACATTGGAGGTATATAAATACTTCTTTGTTTTAACAACAATATTCAAATAGTACTATTTTAATAATAAGGTACCTACTATTTTAATAATCGAATTGTGTTAGAATAACGATCACCGAAATTATCAGAATTTATTTATAGCTTTCTAATGGTTATGAAACGATCAAGTATTCGTTGGAGATTAATTGGAGATTATAAGAAACATTTCGCGATAGTATCGCGCGAGCGATGAGATCTTTTCATGATTTCTCATCGATCCTCGCAAATTTTAATCTATCACGTCTGTGATTCGGTATCTTTAACGTATTTGCAGGTTGATTTTTGCGAACGATTGTAATTAATATGATAACGTAACTTGATAATAGTAATAGAGCAATATGTCAAAGCGATCTAAGTAAAAAGGTTGAAACACTTAGGTTCTGATGCAATTACTAGATTAAAAAAATACATAATCATCTTTTAATTTAACCTCAGGGCTTTTCAATTCGGTCCAGATAGAGTTTTATCTACGTCAAACAACAACTTCATCATATTACAATGCCAAAAGAAACATTCATACGGTTTCGTTGGGGTGCAATCTTTCTATGCTGATTTATATTCGCAAATAATGATATCAAAACATACAACGGTTTATTTCACCTAAAGGCTACTTAACCTCGAATTTCTATTATTATTTTCAATAAATACATCGCAGTAGCAATATCTACAATTTGTTGTATTCCGATACACCGATCTGTGATTAAATGATAAATACATACAAACTCCCCACCTCTTTTTCCTAATTTTTTCAATTTTTCGCAAATATCGATGAGGTCGGAAACTACGTAATTTATTTGTTTCTTTGGTTTAAAAAAAAAAAAAAATGACGAAGCTTGTGCTAAAGAACCCTCTCCATAGCAGAAATAGAACTGGTAACGTTCTACTTCCGCGAGGAGCAAAAATTCGCAAGAATCGTTGCGGTAACCCAATATTTGCCCCGCTCGAAGACAATTTCGCGCGAAACTGACTGTCCATAAATCGCACGAAACAAAAGGTGGCTCGAGAGGGTTTGCGAGTGAAACCCGATTTCCTGGAACGCGTTCACACGACGAAACGTCTTTCGCTTCCCTTCGCGGCGGTGTAGTAAAATTCGTTTTCGAACATTACAGGGGTGCACCTTTGTCTACGCGGTGCTTCGTTTAATAAAATTTCGTCGAAGAACGCGAACGAACGGAGAAGTTTCATCTCGGGGCGAACTGTTACATTGTTCTTTCATTCTGTCCCATTTTTTTGTTTGTTTCTCAGTATGCCCAAGAAACACAGCACGAGAAGATACTGCGAGGACTAGCCGTAGGCATCGCGTTCACTATGTACGGCCGTCTCGAGGAAGCAGATCCTCTGGTGACTTCCCTCTGCGCCGACAAGGATCCGATTCTTCGCAGGAGCGGCATGTACACGCTGGCGATGGCCTATTGCGGCACCGGAAACAATCAGGCCATCAGAAAGCTGCTCCACGTTGCTGTAAGTTCACTTTTGAAAATATCTGACAACGGACCACTCGAATATTATTATTCAATCGACCAAAAAGTTCGTTCAGTTCGTGGCGATGGTTGTCTCGCTGCAGTTCGGATGGTTATTAACTTAACGAGGACTTCTTCAAACCTAGTCTAGGTTTGCCTAAATTTGCCTAGAATTTGCCTAAAACGCCTTTGATTCGCATCGAATGAAACATATTATAAGGACGTCGGTTTCAGCACAGATGCCAGCCTCGAGATGATTCGTTATACTTTCTTTTCTTTTACACGTGTACTTACACAGTTTCTTCTCTGACGCATGTTAATTTTCATTCCGCTCCTAAAAAGCCATCTATTCGGTATTTACTTCTAACCGCGGTGACAAATTCGTTGGTTCACGTTTTGTTAACGCCGATAAAAATATGTCAAGTTTGATAAATATTTGTTATTGCCCAACGTCGTTATCCAATGTGTACCTACTATCAAATTTATCGCTCTAAAATACGTGTATACAAATACACTCAGAAAGCGTATACAGGAGTCTGTTATATTTGAAGGACGAACGAATATCCTTTTGTACGTTTGTTAAGGAACTTTTATTAATGCAAAATAATATGTTGCCAGGTCTCTGACGTGAACGACGACGTTAGGCGAGCTGCGGTCACCGGGCTGGGATTCCTCTTGTTCAGGTGAGCTGCTTTTAAAGAATATTCAAACATGACCCGCAGGAATGCGAATTTTTCTACGTCTGGGTCGTATCTGTGCTTTAAAAATTCCACGGTAAGATGACCTGGACCCGCTCGGTCCGCTGTCGTCTTAATTTTTCTTTTCTACCGTCACTATGGAATCCGAATCTTTTTTGCAAAAATGTTATACGGATACCTGAACGTTACTTTCAACAAAAGACATAAGAGTCCTGAATACAAGAAGAAATTTGCATAAGTATTTATACGAATCAATCACGAAAAGTAGCAAACTACTTTATAATACCACAAAATTATCTCTATTTCCCTTGTAGATACCTTATCAAAGAAGATCACGGTATCGAGTCTTGACCTTAACGTCTGCTTCTGGCTCTATCTAGTCACGTTTCGTGTTTCATAATTCGTTGTGCTAATCGCACCGCCACTTTGATCTGTAATCAAGATCTTTACAGGGGACTCGTTAATTAAAAACAGGAAATTCGATTACATCCATGTACAACTCGTAAAGAATATTACCTACGATAAAAATTCGTCGTATTGTTAATCGTTTCTTAAATTTACAGAGCTTTTTCTGTTAAAAATTCTTCGATTATTAATTTCTGTTCGCCTCAAACGACTCCAGGATTTAATTAAAATTCGTTTAAAAGTCGTATTAAAAGTCGTTTTCAGATTGAATGTCTCCTTATCGTATGCCAAACGCATTTAATACGTTAACGCGACAAGCAATCCGCTGAGAATGCTCCGTTATCAACGATGCAACACGTGAACCCGAGATACAATGCGAGTGCCTCTGTGCCGGTTGATACTATTCAGCCAATCGTCGAAACGAGCCCGGCAGCGCGTGTCAAAATTACGATAATCGTGTAGGTGATCAACTGACAGCGGCATCAAGTCCGGGTTTAATGGATTGTAGGTGCGCATCTAATTAATCATGTCGTTCGGTGACGCGACACGCACTGGCAAGCCTCTTGCTCGCGTGCACTCTCTTTGTTTCCCGATCTTCGACTGCAACGTACAAGAGATTCGCGATGGTTGCTTCGACGGCACTGTTGGTTCATCGCGGATGCACATGGATTTACATGGGAATTGCGAAATTGAAAACAGGAATGTGCACAGTCAGGAATCCGCATCGTTTCGTTTAATGGAATGATGATGGAATGTTCGTATACGAGAGGCTCTATTATGTAACGTAAAAATAAACAATTCATATAAATTTAGAAAGAACAATAGGCAATTAACCAGATATAGGAGTTGAAGATATCGGCAGTTGATAATAAACCAATAAAGATTAGTTGAAGATATCGATCGAGTAAAAATGTCAGATTTTAAAAAACATTAGTCCAGTCGCGTCGCGATTAACGATGATAAACACTGTGCAGAGAAAAAGCCATTATCATTAATTGAACCGTTTCGATGTGCGAGTGAAAACATTTTACTTTTGTACTTTAATTTTCTTTTAACGCAGTCAGCGTGCATTCCAATTTATACATTTGAACATGTTTCGTTTTAAAGAAGACTCGGAGGGTGTCGTTACGTTTACGAGGTGTAATTCTTCATGAAGGCGCGAGAACAAACTACGTCTTCTATTTGGAAACAAAGCGCAACGAACGAGGCTCGGGCGCAATAATCGAGGTATCCTCCCCGCTTATCAGGCTCTCGCGAAACTTTGTTAATACGCCGACCAATCGCGAATTCGATCGATCAAAGGCACGGACTCCAACCTCCCAGACGATCGATAGTTTTCATCTCTCAGAATTTTTGACGGATTGAAAGTTCCTTTCGTTTAGCCGTTAGTCCATCCGATATTTTCCTCTCTGACCGCCATCGTTCGTGGCCGTTCTCGCTCCACGATTTTACGCTGCAGTTTTTCGCGGTCGAGAGCCCCGCTGTTAATTCGCTTCGACGTTTTTCTATTAAATCGAGGGACGCTGGGGGATCAATCCTATCCGTCGGAAGTCTCTTTCAGTCGCCAGTTCTTCGTACGGTGCGACGGGTTCCTGTGATAATTCGCGAGAGATCTACGTCCAAGTTTGAACTCGATTGCCGGGAGAAACAAGTACTACGGAGCGATGCGTTTGAGAATTTTATGGAAACTAGAATTTGAATTTTAGGGTGAAACGATATAGGGGAAAGATATACAACTGATTTTATGTACCTTGATCTGCGACCTCATCCGATCGTAATTACAATTAATTACAGATCTAAATAATTTTGGAAAAAGATATATAACTGCGTTTGCATTATCTATGATCTTAACCGACCTTGCCTGATCTTGGCTGATCTCGAATAATTACGTCAATTAAATTCTTCAGGATGTGCTGTCCATACAGGAAGCATGAAGCTTTACATTCCTCGCACTGTACGTTCTAACGACGTCTCGACCAACACCTATGAGCCTCTTTCAGGGTACTATATCTACCTATATCCAAATCGAGACAACAATACCTTACGGAGTCCCAGACCGCGTCAATTAGTTTCCTAGCTCAATGGAAAGTCATTAGACCTCGACAGTTCCAAGCGTTCCGTGAATAAGTGGAGGACCTCCACGAGAAAGTGACTTTCCCTCGAAGTAGGCGCGAATTAATGCTCCCCAGGGTACACACGCGTTCCACGAGCATTGAGTGTCGGCGTGATCGTCACCTGAACTCGTCCCTCGAGCGCTGACGGGTATCAGCCATTATTTACGTCGACGTTTCCCAGGGATCGAAGCTCTTTCCCTCTTACCACCTTCCAATTCCGATCGATCAGCCTTCGAGACGCTCGTTTTCATATCCAATCCTTCGCAGAGCATTCGCAGGTACGATAAGGTCGATCGTTGACCCACGTTTAACGTCGTTGCTCCTATCGGCGATGCCACGGACCGACAACGTATCGCTTCGTGAGCGTTGGCCATTGTTTACCTGCTGGTTGAAGAATTAGAGAGCCGTGGGATAGGATACTCTACCGGTCCTTAAGGAGGGGAGGGGGTGAAGCATCAAAATGTTTTCTAAGATGTTTAACCCTTAAATGGACGAGTAAGTTTCGCGCCACTAGAAAAGTTTTCTTCAAAGTGACATTTGACATTAACTTATTTTCGATGCATAAAAATATTGGATAGTGCCAACATTAAAAAAAGTACAAAATTCGTTCAGAAATAAGAACTAGTTGTCAAAATTACAAAAAAATAAAAGAAGGTCAATTTTATCCGTGATGTTTAGTATGTTGTTTAAAAACAACATTGTCCATTTAAGGGTTAAATGTTTTCTTAGAAAATCTAAATTGGAATTTTTTCATTTCCAACTTAATCAGTGCTCGACAAGGAATTGTATTGTGTTATTATGATTACATGGGAGATGTCAATGGAAATTTCTAAATTTCCTACGTAAGTAATGTTTGACTCGCATGGAAAATCTCAACTGAAATTTTTAAATTTCTAATTTAACCAATGCTCGACGAGGGAATATGTTATTATCGGTCCATCGAAGATCTCAACTGACATTTCTAAATTTCCAACTTAACAATTGAAAAAGAAATTTCTTTTTCAAAAGTGTCACATCGGAGCGTGAGTGTTGGTTTCATGGAAATTTGGTGGAAGTTGAAGGTGGGCAGGGACGTTGTCATCAGTGCGTGAACGGATGTCGGTGTGATTGAGTACGATTTGGCTAACGCGTCTGGCCATTACTCACTATCTCTACTTGCCGTGGTGGTTGGGAACATTGATGGCACGGTGTTATCTGTTTCCTGTCGATCTTACTATCTTCTAGTTAGTTGGGACCAGTTGAAATAGATAATACCGCGCCATCATTGTTTATAAACACCAACGCAAGTGGAAATAACGAGTAATGGTCGGACAAGTTAACCGAGGACTCAACTATCTGTTAACGCTCTCTATTTTAAAATAACATATACAGTTTATACAATCGTACTTTATTTATTTAATGGATATTCAGACCTTTAATTTCCGTCCTCTTTAAGTTAACTGGACCTAATCTATAGGGTGCACAAAAAATCGGAAGAACCGTTCATCGCGTTGGTAAAACCACGGATCGCATCGTACAATTCTTGGTTCGTAATCAAGCTATCAGATCCATGAAGGAAAAATCTTCTTTCAAGATTGACGTTGCGTACGAGGGAACTCGGATTGTTCCTTTCGGCGAGGTTAACGAATCTCGATTCGTCGTGGATAATCGATCCGAGGCCCGTGTCTCGAGACTCCTGATTGAAAATGCTCGATCGATCGCGTGACTTCTGGAAATTGACTGTCGGCGAGGATAAATAGTCGAGAGCCCGATGAAGGAAGGGGGGGGCGATTAAGGAGTCTAACTACCCTGTTCTACCTCAAAAATAGATCAATTTTTGGGAACGTTTCACGTGAAAATTATATGATGTAAAACGTTTAAATTTAAATAGATAAATAAATGTAGCGTGATATTTTTATATTATTAGGCGAATCCTGTGTAGAGAGCGCATCCTAAAGAATTTCATTGCTATAGCTATTGCATAGCTATTCAAGGTCAAGCAGGGTCAGTTAAAGTCACAAATAAAGCAAAATGGATTCTATATTTTTTCCGATATCATTTCGTTCTACGATTCATTTGTAAATTGGCTCAGTCACCAATTAAAAAATTACTTGAATCCCACAGAAAAGCCTTAAAATCTCTACTTTCTTTTGTTACGTAAGCCCTAATCGCCCTGACAGCGAATTCTGCCGGCCATAGTCGCGGAAGGACTGCTCGAGACAGTGGAAGAGTTCAGGAATTCGTTATTTTACGCCTCCAGCGACGGTTTCTCGTCTCGAGAAGTTCTGCTATCGCGAGTAATCGAATATTTACTATGTCTTCGGGGGCCGAGGGTACGAAGGGCGAGCTAAACTCGAAACAGGTCGAGCTTCTCGTTTGAGGGACACGTTGTCGCGCCGGTGGTCACGGTTTCCTAAACTTGGGCGAGAAGTTATCGCGGAGGTCGCGTATGAAAATTTGATGCTGGAGGATTACCGCCCTTGGTCCTCCACGCTTCTGGACCGAGGGGGTCCTCCACACCAGGGGCACCAGATAAGGTTCGTTCGCGAGTCTTGACGGGAATTAAATTTTTCACGGAAAAGTTAAGCAAATTTCGTCCGCATCTCCGTCTTCTTCAATAAAATATTAATTGGAACCGTAATTTCCTCATCTGCATTTGTTCTGTGCTCTTCCGACAAACCCTTTCTCTCATTATTTCGTTTTTTAACAGGGCACTCTTTCTGGAGGAGTCTGAAAATATATTTTTTCGTTGTTGATATAGGTGTTTAAAATATTTCTAGTAAATTGTATAAATACCACTTAAAAATTGGTTACGTTACAACGCGATCGAACACGAAATTTTATGGGATCTTCTATTCGGAGTAAAAAATCAAATTTTTTTAATATTAACAAGGGAAACGTATTATTATCATTGCATAGATAATCACAACTGAAATTTCTAAATTTCCAACTTAACCAATGCTTGAAAAATAACATTTTTTTAACATTCTTCAAAAATCTATGTTTAACATAATTTTATCGATCTCTTTTAATACTTATTCTCTCGGTTCACGATGCGAGACATGTTAGGACGAGTTTAGGCCTCGCAAGATTCGCCCTAAGCTCGATTTTAATCGACGCCGGTAATCGGGGGATAAATGTAAATTAATTTCTTCGAGGACGAGACCAGGATTTCCATTCGCTAAATGGGATTCGCGAATCGTGACCAGATTACTCGACGAGACCTTTTCGTCGTCAAAGTCTACCGGTTGATTCCTATTACGGGAAGCGATCATTTATGCGTATTCGCTGATTCTGTCACCAGAAACTAGATAATCATTTATTTTCACAAAATTACTAAAGAGTACAATCAGTAGTCGTGGTTAAAATTCAATAATTTTTGTTTCAAGATTTAAATACATATTTTAATTGAAAACAAAATGTTATTGTACAGTACGAGTATCGAATTTACTATAAAAATTTGTTTGTCAAGATACATTACAAAATGGCCATGATGTACTACAATTATGTCGTGGATTAAAATATGTATTTCTGTGTATATACAACCGTGTATTTCGTTAATAAAATTCTGTTGGTTAACGCTTCTGTTAACCAAACAATTAACGACAGGGCAGAGTAAAATGAATGCTGTTAACCCTGGTCATTAAAACGCTAAGAGAACGACGTTTCATACGCACCAAATTAATACACGTAATCTCTTATCGTGTAACTATTCCAATTAATTGACCGCGTCATTCGGTTTATTACGTCCTTTTGTCGGGCAGATTTCCACCTGAATTCTGATTAATTATCACGGTCTGGGATGTCAGGATGTCAGGGTGATATACTCGAAGTGACAGGATTATGAGACTTCCCTTACCGTGGAACTTCTCTTCTCGCTTATTAGTGCGTACCGCATCATCCCTGATTTCTCGATGGCGACCATGACGACAGCCCAGCTTCACGAGGTGTCTACCGTTGCTCGGCCTCGCGTAAAAATTCGTTTATTAACCGGACAAAGGTAGGCAGGTGGGATTATTCGGATCCGCGAAGACACTATAGTCCGATCGAACTCAATTTCCCGGTCAAGGCCGTTTACCTGAGCGCGAATTAACTCTTCCGCTGTTGCAGACGACTTTTATCGACTTACCACGAACAATGGAAAATCGACTGGAGTCCATTTGCGACCCCTCTGCCACCGCTGACGTCGATTTCAGTCGTCGAACGTTTTCATGGAAATATTTTCCTATTGAAACTGAATTTATTCGATGTGCCCGTCGATACTTGGGGTGGCCTCGATTTAATTTCTCACTTGAATTAATCATTGGAGTCGACCAAAAAATCCTTTCATTCTTCTACTGTATTCTTATCGGCACTCTCTCGATGCTGTAGGCGTTGCGCTCGGGTCCCATTAACGTTTATTATTATTATTATTATTAAATGAATTCCTCCACTCTCTCGCTATGCGTGCGTACGTACGTTTAATAGTCGCTTTTTATTCGAGTTGATTTAGTAGAATTTAATTCAGAATAAAATGTGAAATATTATTCTGTATATAAGTGATAATTCGATCTCTTCTTGTAATAGAATAAAATACGGTACATATTTAATTGTGATCGGTACTAGATTGATGACTAACAAGAGAACTAGTGATTGACACACTCCGAAAAGTTTGAATTTTTGCAGAAATAAAGCTCACGGGAACCTAATCGCAGGTTAGGGGTGGAAAAACCCCCTCGAAATAATTCTGGCTGAAACCATAAGAGATATCGAACAAATTTTGAATACAGAATTTAATGGTTTTTAACGTTCTATAATAGTAAGCATTTTACGTAGTAAGATATTTAAAAAGAAGAGTTATTTTTGATAATATTTCCCCCACCATAAATCTTTCCACTGTGTTTTTCTTTGGTTTGACAACGGCGACGACGCGTTTAACCGCGAACGTTTGCAAAATCGAGCAATAATCAGCACCCGGGTGCAGGGGAGAATTGGCCGTTTAAGTAACGAGCTAGCCCGTTAAGGTCAACATGCCCTGAAACGGATAGGTCAGGGTGGATCGAAGCTCATTAACTTATCGAGTTCGGAATCAGAGCGCCGCGGCTCGTTCGAAATTTCCTTATCGCGGGCACGCGCGGAGATACGGCCAGCCAAGATGTCCAGCACGTAGTCCCGCTCGTTATCGATAATGAAACAATTATTTACGCTGTAACGACATTTTCTTATCGGCTTGTCTCGTGCCATGTTACCACCAACGACCCTCGAGCACGTTCAAACGAGCGCAGGGAGTGGACATTAGGAAATGAGACGATCTCTGTGCAAGCTCTACGTGAAATGGAGCTGGCGATGCAATTAATTGGAGGCACGATCGATTTATTTTTACTTGGGAATTTCTCGGGACGGGAAACTGTTAAGGGTTGAAGATTTATTTTTATTAGTCGCAGCAGTACTATGGAAACTACCGGGGTTACATTCGTTTTCTTGCGGCATCGCGAAAGTTTTAAATGCGGCGCGATGTTGCTTCTCGCCGATTGCAAAATGTCTAATTGTAATGTGGGTACTTCCGGTCATGTAGGGGAAGCGGACCGCGTAAGTCTTGTATTTTATTTTGTATCTAATGAATCCTATTTTTTTTTCCTTTTGTTACAACATGCGTGTTATATGTATTATTGATCCGTAGACGAAGAATATATTTTTCCTTTTTGTATATTACTTTATGTTTGAATGTTTAATAAATGCGTAAACTGGGGTCCGATGCGCCTGGGAAAATATTTCAGCTCCATTCTCTGTAATTTAAAAACATTTTCTTCTTAACAATTTACTACAGTACTGCGGAAACTTTCCACGGCGATTTCCATATCCGGAATCTTCATCGATTTCTCGCGATAATCGAGAGTTGCCACCGGTGAAATTTCCATAATCCGCGGTGGACACCTCTGCGACCCGCGTTAGGTTGATGTCCTGTGAATTTTATGCCGAGAGAAGTCGAGGTAAAGGTGGCGACGATATTTTCCCATCTTGGGACTGGCCTAAAAATGAAAACGTTCTAAATGAAACGGTCACGCTCTCGCCGCTGATAACGAGAAACTGTAATTGGCGGGAAAATCGATAGCCCGAGAACGCACATGTGCCATTAATGCTAATTCGCGTAGAGCTGTTTTCCATTTCCACGCGCCGAGTCGGTCGTGTCGCACAATATTTTTTTCCCCCGTCTTTTGTCATTGCATTCGAGGAATCGCGAACGGGAACGTTTCAAGTTGCGATAGTGCGGTTGTAATTTGCGTAAAGTTGGATTTTACGTGGCTTCACCTTGAACTAATTCAACGTTACGAGTAACAAACATGAGAACACGCCACAAACGATTGTAATTCGTGCGAAGCAGAGAAGAGTGACCAAAGTTTGGGCTCCAACTTGATTTTTCTCGAATACTTTTCTTGATATTAATAATGAAATTAAAGAGTCCCGCGAGGAAAGATTCTTCGACCATTTACCTTAAAGTTTGCCTGGGTAGAACTGGTATAAAAAATCACAGTGAAAAACATCTTCGAATCTACGAGAAAGTTTGCAAAACAGGAGGATTGATAAAAAAAATGCTCAAATCCAAAGATTGCAACGATTTTTCAAATTTTCGAATGTTTCAAATTTTTCTAATCACTATTGCAAACGAGACACGATCGTCTGGAGTGAACAAGTATGAAACGACAGAAATACCGAGAAGGTTTATTGAATCATTCGATTTTAATCGCTGGCAAACAAATTTTACTCTAATGCATTAAAATTCTACTCCTTTTCAATTCTACGATGTAGTTGAAAATTCTACTTTCGTCGAAGCTGCATGCAAAGAAATATTTCGTTTTGGATCCCACTGGGACACCCCATGGACTCTCGAGGCTCGAGCTGACACCTCCGCGAAGCTGCTACCGACACCCGTTGCAAGCTAGAAGGAAAATAACCGGACGTCGAGTGGAGTCGGCATTGTTTCCCCAGGGCACCAGGAATGCTTGAAAATTCCGCTGGCACCTGGACTGACCCAGCGAACATTATTTTACGTCGCGGGGACAATTTTTTTCCCTTAATACGTTGTCCACGACCCCTAAAATATTCTATTCTGTCACGCGGGTCTGCTCACATGTACGTCAAAGACGACCTGCTGAATTTTAACCCGCAGTAGACCGAGGTTTATCTTAATAAAGGGCACTCTTTGTTGTTTAGTATTTTCATTCAAATTATATTATTATATTTCTAAAGTTTCACTTTTCACGGATACAGAAAAAAATTGATATTCAAAGAAAAGTATGTCCGTGAGTGAATGCAATATATTGCCAAAGAATATTTAATTATAAACATAACCGACACCCCCTCCCCCGTGAATAGGTTAAACAAATAGAAATTGATTCATCCCGAATAAAAATCATTTACTTTATTCACCCCCTACTACGATATTCTTTTTCCCATTTTGCTCTTTACCGAATGACGTTAAAATCGACGCGTGACTCTAGACACGATCCTCCTCTTGTAAAGGTCTCGCATTCAAAATGGCCGCGGTTTTGCCGTCAAGCGACTCGAGTATCCACGAAACAGACGAAACGCAAAGCTCTGGCACGCCTCGGGTAAACAACGTTCCCGTTGTCTTTGACGTTTTGGCATTTTCTTGGCCGCGCCATTGTAAAACGATTCGAATCGCGTTACTCCACTTTCGAGTGAACACGCATTCGACAACGAACGGGATCGTGGAATGAAAAATATCAACGAGCGAGGACAGTCGAACGAATCTCTCTTGTCTCTTCTGTTCGCAACTTTTCCCGGGAAAAGTGCGCGGAGTATTTTTATTTAATAAAACAATATTTGCGATAACCACGGGAAAACGTCCACGCGGAGCTCGCGGAAATCGTCTGGATCGTCGTTGGTTGTTTTTTTCCAATATTAATTTGAGTAGCAGAAGTATATGTGGCATGAACTTTTAGGACGACCTAATATTATGCAATCGAATATTTTCCGTTTCGTAAATACGTCGATTATTATGTGATTTATGCCTGCCCGCTGTCAATTAATAAACAGGAAAATTATGTGCACGTCAGCAGCAGTAATTTGCTTGTCTCGAGTGATTTCCACAGATCGGGACGAAGTAATTAATGGACAACCCCCGCTGAATTGCTGTTAATTACAAATTGCCTCTTTAATTACACAGGGGGGTGCTTTAAACGTTGTCGGAGGGCCTCAGGGGATCCATGGATCTCGTATCGCTGGTAAATAATCGCGTCTTACAATTAGTTGGTCAAGTTATCGCCGCTCCTGTGGCGAACTTGCGGCGCGACACAGATTCTGATAAAGCTTCCCGGGCTGAATAATGATCGATCTTCGATGCCTGGGATATTCGGGACGAGTCGATGCTCGATTAATTCGCCGTCCCTCACTCTCGCGTAGCGTAATTTCATTCCTGACGACTTCTCGCTCGGAAAGATTAATCATCGCAGCGGAATGGATCCCAGTCGATGCTTTCATTTTCTCGAAAAAAAAAATGGATACTGCGCGATGCTCGGTTACCGTGGATCGACTAGATCCACGGGGGTATTTGCATCAATTTTGTATTTTAATCCTTGTACTGTATCACTTTTCTATCGTGGTATTTTGCAGTTCTCGATTGCATGTAGGTGAATGATACATTTAGGTTTTGTGTGTCCTCGGCAACCTTACAAGTTCTTAATCTGATCTTCATTGCAATTTATATACATTACACTAATTCTGGGGTACCCTGAATACATAACCTAAGTCTCGACCTGATTACTATTAGATTGAGAGAGAGAATTATTTTAAGTGAAGTGCGTTAGTTTGCTCCCCCTTCCTCTAATTATAAAAGTATAATTGAACTCGAACGTTAAAGTAGAGACAGTCAAATTATTAAAAACATTATCGCTACGTTAATGTAATATATTTTAATTATCAACCGTTATTAGGGTTGAAACCTTACGGACGCTCATATTTTTACATCTACACCTCGGCAAATGTTGGATATCTTCGGATATTTTTCCTTTGAAAAGTATTTAAAAAGACAGAGTTTTCGAGGGGCTACTCCATACGCAATTTTATCCGACATTTCAATTTCTGTGTGTGCTAATCTCCTTTCCTTGGAGGAACTAGAATGAAGTGTGCGTTCTGTGTGTTCGAGAAGGTAGAAAAATATCAGTAGAGAGAGGAGGAAATTGTGGCAGTCAGGTTCGCTCTTAAAAAATGTTTTTCATCGGAATTGAACGCCCTGAAAACATCTCTCTTCCGCGCGATAACCGGATTCTAATTAAACTTCTTCCGCTCTTACCCTCTCTCTCTCTCTCTCTCTCTCTCTCTCTCTCTCTCTCTCTCTCTC
>NC_071980.1:6637950-6694308 GCF_026283585.1 Hylaeus volcanicus | reverse complement strand
CTCTCTCTCTCTCTCTCTCTCTCTCTCTCTCTCTCTCTCTCTCTCTCGAGTTTTCTTTTTCTATCCCTCACCTTTTTATTTTTCCACGCACAAAGTGGGAAAGTACTCTAATCAAGTCGACTTTCAAGAGGACTAGTATTAAGGAAAAACTAGTATTAAGAAAAAAATTCGTTCGTCCGATGGTCGTGTGAAATACTGTTTAAAGAATATTTTTTTCTCATTGAATGTAAAAGTATTTCATTTATATTGAATGACAGAACAAATCAATTTCTTTTTTTCACTTTACTTTCACTGTGCACAAACATTTGAAAACGATCATCTGACCGTTTAAAAATAAAAATGTTAAACCTTGATTAACCACCAGAATTTATAAAATATTAAATTAAAAAATAAATCTTGGTGAATTTAATATTAATTAGTCTTCTGAACTAACGAAGTATGACCAAAATCTGCGTGAATTCAGGTTCAAAAGAGTTGATATCCCTTTTCTTGCCTCGCTACGCATTTAAATGCTACATTTTCGCCCCGAAAATTGATTCTCCATTACCTGGAGTATTTTTTCTCACTCGAATCTTCGTATAAATCCGCGTTACGTGTCCTCAAAGGAGCCCAGTAATGCAGTTTCCGTGTGTGTCCTTCCGTGACAACGAGTCGTGGCTGAAAACCTTCGGGGAGGCTCCTCCAACGATTTGTGGACCGAAAAGGGAAGATACACGGCAGCCTCTTCCGTGTTTTTTACCCTAAGGCTAAATCCGCTTTTAGGTTTTACCGGGGTTTATCGTCGATTTATTCTAAGGAAACGCACCTCCAATGGTTATCACATACTACAATATTATTCATCAAAATCTTGGACTTACGACAACTCGTTCAATCTACTTAATCGCAGATTAGCGTACACCTTGTAGAAATATTCTATAGTTCTGGGAAAAATGATTAAGGGTGGAGTCGTTTATTTTGGTCGAGAATTAAGTCTGAAATTTTTATACCATAAATATAAATTATATAAATGAATTACGAATATCATTATTGAAAATGTACATTTCGTATGTTATTATTAAATAAAAAATAGAATAAGGAATGAATTCATACACATACAGAAAATTTAAATAACAATATGGTCTAGATTGCACATTTTTATACGTAACAATCTCTTTTTAAATTAATTTCAATCATTATCTCGAGAAAAAACGACTCTACTTTTAAAATCGCTTGTATAGGTAATAATTAGGTAATATACTTGTTTTAATTTTTCGATTTGCGTATTGAATTCAACGGAAATTCATTCTAGTTTCATGAATTTTTATTCATTCTGTTTTGACGTTATTATTTTATATTTTTAGTAATATACATTTTGATTTGTTTTAGGTAAGAGACTTCTACAACCAGCTTGAGCAGACACGTGAGTCTTTCTTTCTAATTCTTTCAGCAGCTTTAAGTTACTAAGCCTATTGACTACCATTCTTAAATTATTCTTGGATAAAGACAAATTTAACTGATATATTTAGATAAGTAATACTATTTTTAGCTTAAAAAGTGTTGATTTCTAGAGTTTGGGTGGAATTTATTCTCGGATAAATACATATTTGACCAATATATTAAAGTGAACCAAAAGTTCGTGCAATTTTTACGTTGTTCCAGTTTGTGCAATTTTTTCGACGTAATTTTAATGACTTCAAAAAATTGCATAAACTGAAACAACGTGTAAAAAACGCACGAACTTTTGGTTCACCCTAATATTTAGAGAAGTAATATTGTTTTTAACCTGGAAAGTGATGAATTTTATAAAAGCACTTAATATCTTGATGAATGATTCTTGAGAGGTTGAGACGAACCCGACCCCCAATAGCGAATGTTAAAATTGAAGCCACAGTAATCCTGAGCTGGGATTATTTCGCTGTTGCATTTCAACTACCACGAAGTTACTAATCCTCTTTGGCGTTATCACCTTCGCCTGTCGAACAGTGAGTCTAATTATCTCCGCGTAGCGGTGATTAGCGGTTTCCGTAGCGAGCACTGCTTCAAAGGATGGATCCACTGTTTCTGTAATCGCGCTTACTCTAAAGGATCTAATGATCCGAAGACGCAGTCCGTCCGCGGTAATCTGCAGGAATTTTCGCGTTCGCCTCGAGGCGGAACGTTGCTATTTCTGCTTGGAGGTAAGCCTTAATTAGTTCGCCGTCGGGCTATTAGCAAAGATTGATGTTGCCGAGTGAAAAAGTGAATATCAAGTTAGGGAATAATCTTGAAAAATTTTAGCCGTACCAGGTGAACCATAAATCCTAACTGGACTGCGAATGTTTATGCAAATTCATATTTTCATAGATATAGAAAAGGAATTGATACTTGAGAGTTAAAAATTCTTTGGGAATTAAAAGGGGGGAAATATATAGACTGTACAATAATGTTATTTCGAAAATGGTGCAGGAAACAATGCAGGAGTCGTGCAAGACGCATGCGCGTGTCGAATGAAGAAAGAAAATGCAAATGTAAACAAGTAGAGAAAGTGGTAGTGAAATAGCTTTGTCGATTGTGAAAAGCTGATCGGTTTAATGAACCACTGAACTGAGCTGACAGTGTGTCGTCTGAAACGTTATCAATCCAGTTCCCGTTGACACGACAAAAGAGAAGCGGAATCCTTGAAGCTCGAAAGTTCATCGTTCCCCGACGCGACTGTGGAAAACATATTCCCGACGATGGAGGCGTATAAACCCACCGCGACATAACCATATCTATTTCGCGATGGGAATTTTCAGCGCGTTTTACACGCCTCGCACGTTCCAGGATGGAATTTATCAACAAGCTCGAAGCACAAAAGCTTCGTGTGCCCGAAGACCTCGCCGGTGCCTCAACGATGGGTACTGCGATCGCGAAACACTTGGTGTGTTTTCTGATTGAATGCCATTGTGAGGTTTCTCGGTACCACGGCTTGCCCGACGTGGTTCGCCAGAGCAATCACTTTGTAGCTTCGTGGAAAATGATTCAATTTCATGTGGATTGTGTGTCGTGGCAGGGTTCGTTCTGGAAAATTCAGTAGAGGGATCCCCATTATTAGATTATTCTACCATTTGAACGTTTCGCCGTATCTCTACTTCTACTGAGATCTACGATCTTCAAAATAAATGAACTTTCTTCTATACACGCGTAAGCTACTAAAAATTGGTTCAATTTCGCGGAATCCTCGTGTTAATAAAAATAAAAAAGTTCTTTTCCGTTTTGCAATCCGAGGCTTCCTTGTCGAGATACAAGCGGTTACAGTTTTCGCTCGTAACCACATGTGTACACATGTGGACGCATGCGTGGTTGGCTGTGTGATCAACTTTATTTCCTTATATCTGGAGAACGAAGCTTCGGATTGCAAAATGGCAAATAACTTTTCGATTCGTTTTTACACAGGGAATCAATCCCGCAAAAAGGTTTATTTATACATGAAATTTTCATCGTGTTTAAATATCAGAATGAGACACTTTACGACTCCCAGAGACCTTTTTATCTTCGAATTTCAACGTAAACAGGTGTAATAATTCTCCCTAAAACATTACATTTTGTAATTATTTGCATTCAAGCTCCACTTTTCCGCGCGTTCTCCATAGAAATATGAATTTGCACGAACGTCACCGCGATAAATTTATAACCCCGCGAAGAGGACACCTCTAATGTATACAAGAGCCAATTTGACGCAAAACTACAGTGATTAAGCTCATTATTCATTTCGTATCTCGACCGAGCGCACGCAACGCGAAGCACGGCCTGCACGGGTTGAATTATTCAAATAAGTTTTCAAAACGTTCTCTCTCTCTCTCTCTCTCTCTCTCTCTCTCTCTCTCTCTCTCTCTCGACCTCCACCTGGATCCGTCGGTGTTCTTGTGGCCGGCTATCAAAACTTCACAATAGGATTAACGAGTTCGGGACTGCCCGCGTCACTGTCTCGGACGACAGCGCGTTAAATTATTACGATTCCCTCTCGAGCCACCGCGCAACAACCGCGCGCAGCTGCCGCGCGGTTTTCGTCGAACCGACTGCTTGTTGCGCAACACGGTTTATCCAGGGAAATGGGTAAACTCACGTTTTGATGAGTATCCCGCGGCCAACGTTGTGTTTCACGGTACAAGCCCGTCGGTAAAAGGGAGACGAGCCATTATTCGGTCGAGGCAACGCTCGAGTAGGTGGTTTCTGAAGTGCTGAAAGGATTTTAGCCCGAGCGGCGAATCGAAATTTCGAGAGTCGCGGGGAGAATAAGGTAACCGCACGACTCCACCGGCAAAAGGATCGATCGCGGGTTTAAATTGAAATTGCGTTTCGCTTTTTAGGGAATAGGCCGGCAGCGTTTTGAAATTGGCTAACCTCTTCCACTTGAAGGGACCGAATGCATTCTGCGCCGAGGGCGCTACATGCCCCGAATAACGATTACTGAAATTCATTTTCGGGCCCTAATTTCAGAGAGAAAATAATAAAAAAGCGACTGTGAATGGAAATTATAATATTATAATAATTACAAATTTGTTTAGACAAAGATCTATTATACGAGGTTAGCGCATCCACCTTCTCGAAGAAGAAAGATTTTTCTTAATGGCTTTAATCCCGTCGTGAGATATTCAAGCACTTCAAACGAGACACCCTGTAGATATCACAGATATTATCCCTATATCACAACCGTTAAAGTCATCAGAGTGTCATTATCACCAATATTCAGTTATTCTTGCACGAGCAGGCTTCCTTCGTCGAATTATCGCTACCGCTGTTGTTCTGATTACTTTTATAACGCAATTATAATAAGCGACGATCGCCGAGACTAATTGGCGCGCAAACGTTATTTTCGTGCCACCGTGCTATCTATCTTCTCCAATAACGACGCGAATCTTATTACAAGCGTTCCGCGTGCGCATGGGTAAATTGATCTGGATTGCGTAAATTAAAGCGAAGCACTTTGGCGCAGCATGGAGGAAAAAGGTGCATTTTCAATTTCAGAACACGGCCGCGCCGGACTCCCGACATTATTCAATAACTCATGGTCGATTTCCGCGGCGGCGTTTCACTGGGGAATAAATCATCCGGACGATCCACCGAGGGTTGTGCGCTCGGGTGGTTCGCATAAAGCGTCGTCAGGTGCTTCTTTCTGGAAACCGGCCATTAGGCGTAGCGCCAAAATTCTTGTTGGATTTTTGCAAAATATTCCTATGGGACACTCACGTCGAGCCGATTAATCTTGCGATCGATTTAGGGATTCTCTTCGAATCGAATCATGTTGCGCGTCATGCGAATTTAGGAGAGGCTCGAGTCGAAATAAAAAGTTACAATTTCTGGACTACAATCGCCACACTCCCTCGATATAGCGACACAAGCACCCCTGGCTAGCGGCTTTATATCGAGCAGTTTATTCCTCGTTAGTCCTCGTGCGCATTGGGTTTATTCCTCATGTATTATTCAGATAAAAGTTTTGTTCGTTCTGTTTACTTTTTACAAAGGCGAATGGATCACTTTTCTACCTACGTCAAGAATGTTATTCAAATTGATAAACTGGTTAAACTTGGAGTCGAGTAGTCGCTTTGTCGAATTCGAAATGGCTGTACAACGGTATCGAAAACGACCTATAGCACTCGCGATTGGTTAACCCGCGGTTAATGACATGCTGTAAATAAGGGACGATGTCCACGGCGAAATGGCGATTACATTGCTCGAGGACGGAGGACGAAAGCACGCGTCGTTTAAATCGTTGTTGCAACGCACAGAGAAACAGGGAAAGCACTTTGAAAATTTGATGATTAATTGCGAGAGCTTACGAGTACGCGGTTTATAAATGTCCGAACGTCGATACGATCTGGCGCGCTCTACATCGAGACAATGTCGCGATTAATTCGTCCCATTGGCTTATCGACGTTTTGGAAAATACGACCCTTTGTTCCGTCTGGATCGGTTGTACCGGCGCTTTAACGGGGAGCTCGGTAATTTAGAAACGCGAAGCTTTCGTGAAAACACGTAAGTGTAAATGTTGATCTTTGATCGTAAAAATTGGCGTAATTTGGGAAAAATAAGGTGGTAGAGTCAAGAAGCGGAGTAGGTATGTAATTAGGTTTTGGCAAATATTGCATTTTTCAAATGCAAGTGGAATATAAGTGAATTGAAAATGGACTAAAATCAAACAAAATAAAATAAAATAAGACGAATTAAAATAAAATAAAATATAACAGAACAAAACGAAGCAACGCAGATGTTCATTCAGAAAGAACAAGGTAATCACGATGTGAGCATGTTCCGTCGACGTGTACGACGAAGGAGCCACCATGGGGAAAGAAGAGATCAGAGAAGTAGAGTCCAATGTCTGTCAGACGTTCGGAGCGTTTCTCTCGATAACCACGGTTCAGATGCAAACACTCCAGCTGCAAGTGCATCTGGCATTGACTCGAGTTTAAGCTCGGCTCATCCCAGTCCAGCTTTGATCGTACTCGACGGGCTGATTGACGCGCAGAGACGTAATGACGCGAACAGCCCTTCTATTCGGCGGCAAACAATCCTTCGACTGTCGGCGCATATCGAATACATACCTTGTTTCACGAATAACGCACGAAATTCTTGCGTCTGTCGATGATCTCCCCCTCCCTTTTGCAATTACATCCATCAGTTGATCCAACGTTCTGTGGCAATTCAGGCTTCAGCTGTCGTGCATCGTTTCTGGAAACCCTTGCCAGATTTAGGCAGTCGAATTTACTTCGTTACAAAGTCTCCTTTGGGAATTAATTCCAAAGAAACGAACGGTAGTCCTGAGTTTTCCTTTTGTAGAATGTCTCTATGGGTCTCAAAGACTGTGAACAATTTTATTTGGTTACGTGCACGTCTGTGTTAAAAACGACCATTTTCGAGAAGTTAACATACTCATATCGATAGCGCTAATATTTTATTATCAGCTCTTTTCGAACTGGACCAAATGTGATAATTGATTTTCGAAAAAAATCGTTTATTTCTCGACTGTTAGATACGAAATTTGAGTCACACATTTCAATAGTCAACAAATAAACGATTTTTTTTTTTTTTTCGATAACCAATTAGCGCGTTTTGTCCAAAGTTGCGTAAAGCAGGATTTTTCATGTTTCGATGTTACGATCAAATATCTCTGTGAAATGTATTCGCGAATATACTGATTTCGTTTGGGGAGCAATCAATAATCTGTAACTGCAGGTACAAAAATGGCTGAAATGGTTCCTGGACGGTGTATTTAGTAAACGCAGGAAAATTGACCTCGCGTCTTTTCGCTTGATAAGAGACACGAGAGCTCCCTAATTGCGCAGGATTGCCAATTATGGCAATTCCGGGGCAGCACTGCCTCTTCCGGCTCGACGACCGCTAAGATTGCCCTTAGAGGATCCCGAAAGCGATGACTTTTGAAGGGAGCTCCCTTTAAGTTCACGCTCAGTTAATTCTCGGTACCCTTATTGCACACCACCAACCCGTAAGGCAGCTTGTAATGCAACTGCGCTACATTAACATTCCTCGAGTAATTATTGAAATTCCAGTAGCTCCCTTGGATACGCTTAATCCTTCGGGTTTGTTTATCGTTCGCTAAGGGGTTTGCTTACAAAGGACATTAGCCAATTTGCAGGCTCTGATTTCGACGAAACTTCGAATCCAGATAGATTTATCTAAAAGCTGGTAGGAATTATTAGTTATAGTTATTATTATATTAATGTATGGGACTAAATCTCAAGCGATGGTGAAAAATGAAGGTTTGTGGATGAATATCGTCACTCTCCCTTGATATAGCGACACAGTGGAAAGGAAATTCCGAATACACGGCATAAACAGCCACCTCTCCCGAAACATTAAATTCCACCTTTGACGTAACTGTCTCCTACACAGAAATATTACCTCCATTACTTCCATACCTCCATTAAACTGTCCACTCTAATTGCTCTTCCATTACAAGTCTAATTGTCAGTCGCAACAACGGCCATCTTCTTTCCAAAAATATTCCCTCGACGACGAGAATTTCCCCAAAAACTTATCCGTAGAAATTCACTGCTTAACAAACAAATGGTAAATACTGATTCGAAGCGTGTGATGAAAGTTCGTCCGGGACTGGAAAAGGAGGCGACGCAATTATCGGCTGATAACTTCTAAGAAAATGAAGTTAACGCCGAGGGGGAAATTAAATTCCCGCTACATCCCTCGGCGTCTCGAGGCTGTTGCATCGAGAAGTTCGTGTTGTCCACGCTGCCTGGAAAGTTCCTAAGGGCTCGTGAAATTTAACGAGCAAAAATTCCAAAAACTTTCGGGGATGTCGACTGTCGACAGGCAATAAAATTGCTACTAGATAAAAAAGAAACAAAATTACTGCGGAGATATTGAATGTCGAGTTTAAAATATGAAAAAATTGAAATAGAAATTTAAATTTAATATATATCTTCATTCCAGTGCGTCTGAGAAAAGAAAAAGTTCACTGATATAGAAGAAGGACGGCGAAGGCTGTCGTCTGTGAAACGTCGTATGAAAATTAAGTTAACGCGTAGAAGGAAATTGAATCCCGAATAGATTTCGTATGGCCAGCCATGAGATACCGTTATTGTACGCTGAGAAGCTGGTTGCAGTTAGAAACTTCCTCGTTTCTTCGGAAGCCAAGGTGTTCGTGGGTGTCGGAGAACTTAGAAATTCCGAGATTTCGACGAGTAACGACGCAGTTGCGGTACCGTAACAGCTTCGGGAGAATGAAATCCTCGGGACAATGTAATTGAATTCTCAAAACGTTCTGTGTAACATCGCGGGACGGTCATTGTTCCTGCAAACTACTTTAACTTAGGGATTTCTTTAGCTTCGGTGGCTTAAAGGGTTGGGACACCGTAAGATTTTACGAAAATTTAGATTTCCTTCTTTGTTGCCACCTACTCTCTCTGTCATCCGATAATAACGTCGTCGATTAATAAATGTCAGAAGGAATCAGATGTGATTCCACTTCCATTTATTTTATTCGATTTCGATTCGTTTTATTTCATTTTGTTTTATTTTGTTGCGTTTCGTTTTAATCGAACGAATTCGCGGTTGGATTATTTTGTACAAAAGTTTTTTTTTTGCAATTGAATTTTACTTGAAAGAATTCATATTTTCGACATTTTCTGATTGAACATTTTGTTTCAAAAATTACTGGTAGTTCATTTTCATACGAGCGACCTCCTTAAATGGATAAACTACGTTATAAGGGTTTTTAAAAAAAAATTTTTACTACAGGAAAAAATTTACTTAAACATTGCAAATTCGAGAATATTTTAGGTACCTTTTAAAGTACATTCGGTAACTTTTCCAATTCGTTTGGCACCGAGAGTAAACGTGTTGCCTCGTATTTATTTTTTTAAGAATTTATTCCCTAAGGAGACTCCATTTCGGATCACTCCGACAAAGAGATCGCAGTTATCTCGTTCCCAATAGGTATGGCACACAAGTGTGCCCAAAGTACTACCCTACGATATTCAACCGACCCTGTTTCCACTGGTCCACGGTTGTATGGCTGTCGGTGAACGCGCGAGGAACAGGAAAAATCGACGTTCCGTGATTTAATTCTCGTCGAATTCACCGATATGGTCGGAGGTGGAAAGTACCTACGTGGGTGGAACGAATTTGCGGGCGATCGTGACGAAGGTAGACCGAAGGCGATCTTTTTTCCTTTAATTCTTTCGACCTTTGCGCCGATTCGCTGGCACGCGGTGGTCTCATCACGCCTGGAGAGACCATTCTCGTTCGCGGAGGGTTAATTAACGTCACGTCGTACGTAGGTAGAACCTGTTCCCCGCCACCCACGTGTCTCTTTTAGCAATCCTTACTGAAATCCCGGGAGTCCGTTATTTATGGCTGATGTTCTTCGATTTGCCTCGGACCTGGCTGTTTGCGTAACACTCCGTTCGCTCTGGCTACCCTCCGACCTTATTTCTGCTCTTTTTTTCCCAGTCACCGCTAGACTCTGTGTTTTCCTCGTTAGAGTCTCGGCCAACACGATGAGAAATTTATTTCCTCCAGTTTCGCCCTGCTTTTGGAACATTTTTCCTTTAAGTCGCGACGGACTTACGGATACATAACGGATACGTCGCGAATAGACGAGGCAGGGAGGTCCTAGCTGACTGGAGTTTTGATTTATTACAAAGGTGACGGGCGTAAAAATAAAATAAACGTAGAAACATGTTTTCCCTTAACCCTTTGACCGCGCAAGACGTATATATACCCTCTCGAGACGTGGGCTCGGATAAATGTTTGTAATTGTTAAAGTATTAGCTAATAAGTATCAGCTTATAGGGGATGATGAGACGAAACTTTTTTACTATTTTATTTAGATGGAAGATCAGTCGAGATTTCATTGTTTATTGAGTTTCTGATGTGTACTGTAGACGGCACAACGTAAACCGAATATAAAATTAAACGAAATTTTAATTTCGATCAATTCATTCTTCCTGCAATTTTTTTTTGTATCTTCTCTCAAAGTGTCGATATTTGAATGGTTCACCTTGTGCCCTCGCGTATGCGCATAAAGAAGGCGTCTCCAGGATTATAGATGCACAACTCCAACATACTCGGTGAAAAATTGAGAAACTTTCTTCATCATAATGCTCCCCGGTGTCGGAATAAATGATATCCGGTTCGGTGTGTTTTTTCTCTCTTCTTTTTTTTTTCTCTTCTTTATTTTTCCTTTCCGAGAACGGCTTTATCTTCGCGAAGAATTTACCAATTCCCATCGACTTCGGTCGAAGTTCGCTTCCAATTTATTTTCCCTCCGACGCAGTTCACACCCACGCGATTCGCAGCTAATTTAACTTCTCCTCTTCTCCAGCGTCTTTCTTCGACGGTTTGTCTTTCATTCCGTTTATATTACCTCCTCCTTCTCCCGTCCGCGTGCAACTTGGTGTTTCACTTTTCGCCTCGACTCCACTGTTTTTCTTCGGAACGGTTATTGATTAAATTTCCACGGTGATGAACGGGCCGGACGCATCGAAACCGGGCTACTTAGCATTTTCGACGTTTTAGCGAAAATACGAGCCTCTGGTAATATCGCCGCGCCATCGAGCTTCCATCGAGCTTCCATCGAGCTTCCATCGATTTTCCTCGACTATTGTGTCGGTCTTATCGTCCAGGTTGAATTAAATAATACAATTTTATGGAAGCTTTCTATATCATCGATAGAGTGCGAAGAAAAGAATTTTGTTAAATTTTGTATATATTCCTGGGAGATGAAAACGTATTTACAGTTCTGAGGTTAATTATTAATTGATTTATATTACCTCTTAAAAGAATGCATTAGAAAGAAAAATGTCTAGACTATAAAAGAACCAATGTCTCCCTTAATCTAAAATTTCATCAAATAATTTTAGTCTCTTATCAACGCTATCAATCAGAATTTATCAAATGCCTCGCAAATTGTCTGCAGAAAAAAAACTTCGGCCCATAGAGGACGAAACATGTGTTCGGGTACAGTCTAGAGCAGAAATGAGCTCCCAGAAAGAATTGGCGCGCGACGTTCGTCGGAAAATAAAAGAGGAATCGAGATCGTGTTCCATTTCGAATTGGAAAGCTCCGTTTCCAGGTATCCTTTTCGTTTCGGGAGCCGACTCTCGTCTCCCGTTTGCACAAAGCTTCCCCTAAAGCGGAAGGACAAACAGCTCGATCCTGGACCCGTAATTTAGCCGATGAGGGCGAAGTTGGTTACCGTGAAAAAATTCGCGAGACAGGGCCGAGGAAATATTTGCGAGGCAAGGCAGCTGATGAGTCGACGTCTTTCTGTTCGCGATCCGCTTTGAAACCTAACCCTCGGCGAGGCACACATTTTCTCCAGGGTTCGCCTCTTCGACGCTGCGTCTGCACGCTTCGAGGAGCGCGGAAGGAAAAGTAGACCGACGACGACGTTCTCAAAAGAGCTGCAAACCGCTCGTTTGATGGTATCTTTCTCTCATCTGCGTCCCTGTTGCTACTAACAATGAGGCACCCTTTGAAATTGCCAACTCTCTGTCGCTCGTTTCGTCGCGTTCCTTTCTGTGCCGATACGAAATCGAGAGAAGAAGAGAAAGAATAATGGAGCATCGCTGACCACTCGCATTTTTCATTTTCTCCGAATTAGTAGTGCACGTTCGTCGTTTAATCTTCAAACTGCGCCGATCTGGAGCGGAAAATGGTGTCATTGGATGGTCCAGTTAATTTTTCATGTTTTCTTGTTGGCAAATTTGATTTAACCGAAGAGTATGAATGCTGTAATATAGGATGTGTAAATTTAACTCTAAAGCAGAGTATCGTCTTTATACAAAATTTTCGATTCAATGTAACAAAGAGTACTTCGACGTACAGTCTGTAATTTAATTTACCCAAGAGAATCTTAACATGTAACTGCAGAGAGCATACAGTTAGAAACGTTAACTACAACGCAGAATTTTAATTCAGTGCTACCACTTTTGCACGTACACAGGTCTCGAATGGCTGCAGTGTTCGGCTCGATTTTTTTTTCCATGGCCGGCTCTCGTCCGATTTCCTTTTAAACTCGCGGTCTCATTCATTCCACGCAACCAAGTATAAATTTTCCATGTAACTAAATAGCTCTCGCCTTAAATTCGGCTTTAACGGAGGCTGCAAACGAAATTAAACGCACTCCGTAATGTAGACTTTCCATTAAGTAAAGCGTTTTCTTTCCTTAAATCTCCGCTTTAAATCACTAAGCGTGAAATTACACGATAGCGTCAGAAATTTCCACCTCGTTCGCGATTCAACGTTTCCAGTTCTTTTTACTCGTCGCGTCGCCAGAGGGAAGTAAGATTATTTTGAAAATTTAATTACATTAAATATTCAAGATGTCTCACAGTGGCTTATGAAGAATTTTCCACATGTTTTTTTTGAAGAGAAAATTACCTTTGGCACGATGTACATTCGTGCGCTATTGTCTGTAGACTTCGAAATCAAACGAAATATCGTAGGTGAAAAAATCATCGTCCTGTGATTAAGACGAAATTTAATTCAATCTAGAATTTACTTAATCTTTTCGTCGGATTATGTTTCTGTGAAAAAAATAAAAGGAACACGCAATATCGATTCGATGATTAAACAGCAAACCTTCCCTCTCCCTCTGAACGGAGAGGGGACTTGGCGATTGATTAAAAGTCGTTTTTACTTTTATTCCGCGGGCAAAACGAAATAACGAAATTCGCGAGTAATCGATAGCAAGGATATATCCTGGTGATCATACCAGCTGCCTGAATATATCGCAACGAAAGCTCCATTCGACTGGTCTGACCTACTTCATCTTCATCGTCTAATGCGCATTGATTTTCGGATATGAATGGCACAACGTGAAGTGCCGTTTCGGTTCTCGGTCTTTCTGTATTTAAATTAATAATCGACGCTATTCTGCCGATAAGAATCTCTTATGGTCTCAGTTTTTCGCGAATTTCTGCAAAAATAGAAACGCCGAAGCCAATAGTGACTCGATCCGAGAACGTGGAATTAGGGAAGGTGAAAGCTGATACCTGCAATTATTGTAAACTTCATGTGCTGTAAATCGTCAAAATCCTAAGTCTTGTGGAACCGTTTTATTTTCAATTTTTTCTTAAGGAAGTCGAATTCTGGTGATTTCAAAATCGCGTATTGATATAAAATAGTGTTGCTTTACGCAAGAGTGAGCTATGAAATTACACCAAGCTGTTCAGAGACGGAGTTTTATTGCTGTTTAAGCGACACGCATAGCAGGACATTAAACAAAAGCATTTAGGTTATGCCCGCGCCAGTGAGCATAAAAATTGTACGGGGTAAATTATGGATATCTATAAATTTACACTGTCCACGTGGTGGATGAAACGTTTTCCTTGTCACTAAATATTCTAAACGGTTATTTACATATGTACAGATTGTGTTATACGTATGTGTTTTCTTCGCATAGAGATAAATCATAGTTTATGTAAATCGTGGTAGAGATCGTTCATATTGGATTCAGTTCTCTTTTATTTTGGATCAAAGAATAGATTTCTTTCTTTTTCCTCCTCGAAAGGGCGAGTGTCGTCGCCAAAGAGTTCTCGAGAGAATAACAAAAGGTTCTTTCTTCATTTCCGACCTCTAATTTTATGGAGTTAAGTAATCCTCTCGGGAGGGGATGCGGTTTGCTCGCTGATAACTAGTAATTAAGCTTCCATTCGGGCGATTCACCCTCCTTGATGTATGTAACCGCTCGTAATGGGACGGAAGAGGGTAATGACGTGGATGTCGTTACCAATGAATTTGTTTACCAAGCATTTTGCCACGGTTAAAACGCGGGAGGTGACTGCTGTCGTTCAGGAATTTCCTTTGTTTGCAGAGGCGTCTAGAGGTGAGGGAATGTTACGCCATTTTTTTTTACGCGAGTCCTCAAACTACCCCTTGAATAAATTTCTACAGGAACATTGTAAGACCTTTATCTGAGTTATGGGAGCCAAGGCAAACGTCTTGCCATTTTTAGATGACTAAACTACGAATATTTATTCGTAAGTTTCTGTCCTTCTTCTGTGTTTATACAAATACGAATGAGCATAAACCTCCTCAGTCTACAGAATTTATCCAATCGGGATTGTATTTATTCATGAATCTATCTTTTGAGAAAAGTTTAATCGTCAAGTCATTTGAAAATGTCCATAAACAACTGAGGTACGGCCACAGGTATCATCTTTTGAAATCAAAGACAAAAGAAGCCCATTGGATAGTTTGTATCAGTATTACTTAATTAAATCACGGAGTTCGAAGTCACTTGGTTGCAAATTCTTCATATATCTCCTGAGAGAAATTTGACGATTAGTTCGTTTGAAAATGTGTAAAAATAACTCTGATGAGGCAACAGGTATTGTGCCATGTTTTGAAATAATAGATAAAGGAAATGCGTTGAATAGTTTGCGTCGCTAGTAGTTAATTCGATCACGAAGCTTCAAAACATTCTATTGTAAGATTCTCTGTTGTCCCTTCTCGTAATTTAATGGATTCCATGGTGGCTTTCTCGGTACTTTTATTTCGCTGTTTTCCTCGTCAGCGTACATCGTTTTCTAACAATAACTTTTGTGTCCGAAGAAATGGAATAGCGAAGAGTCTCGTCTCTTCAGTTAACAAAGAAAAAGTGAGTTTCAGTGCCAGCGATGAAGGTAAAACAAAATACAACGTAAAGGCAACCAATATCAAAGGAAAAACTTGAATTTTTCTTTGTCTCCCCTACTGCAATTTTATTTAAGAGTAACGAAGCTTTTTTCAAAGTTCGTTTTATCGGAAGAGACCCGCGGAACTTTTACAAATAATGAAATATGACGAACTGATATCGTAAATAAACAATTCTGGAGAAATTTGACCAAATTCCCAATTTTGTTTAGGAATAACGAGACATTTTTTTCAAAGATCATTTTATTATCGGACGCCTGCAGAACTTTTATAAATAATCAATTGTGAAACGGACTTCTAATGTAAAAAAAATTCTAAAGAAACCTAACATAATCCTCAAGTGTAACACAGATAAGGTTATCTTTTCATCCGATAAACTGCTTCTAGACTAACGATACCAGAGAGCATCGAATTTTTGCGAAACAATGTTGACGTAATTCGTTTAATCCCGAACCTTAAGGTAGGAATTCTTTCCGAGGGAATTCAGGTCGTTCTCTATCTTAAAAGCAGCTTTCAAATGAAAAGGAAATTAGACTTTTATCGCATTTCCTAAATTGAACCGAACGAAAAGCGAATATCAGTTGTCAGAACAGAGCCCTATACGCGTTTCCTCTTTCGTAGCTGGCTGTGGAGTAGCACGAGACTTATATTGTTTCGAGCTGGTTCACCTCGTTGGAAATTCATCGAATTAACTATTTCCTTTACTTTCGATTCTTTTTGATTATTGTACGTGTTACAATTTAATTGAAAGGTTCGTAGATTCGAACGATCTATTTTTACAACGTGGCACGATTTCGGAGTTGTCGAAAATGACTCGGAAAATACACTTCTATTCTTCTAGTATTCTCGTTTCGTTGATGTGAAGTGACAATAATTAACATCGTTGCCAGCATTTCCACGCAACGTTCGCCGATAGTTTCCGAACGATGTTTCGCCCGTTAATCGCGAGATTCGGATCATCATCCCTCATCGTTGAATTCGGACATTAATACCCCGATAACGATGACGAATTGTTCGTCATGATTTCGCGATACGAACCCAGAAGTGTCGAGTCTTTCCCGACCACGCGGTCATGAAAATTGTTATCTACTCCCGTTTTATGATGTTTCGCTATCAACTTGCCGATGATTACTTAGTTACCGTCAACAGTCCCTTCCCTTTTACTATATTTCATAAATAATTCTGATTTTACAATATTCTTCATTCTTGATGGCGTTGGCTGGCTGAGTCTTTTGTTTTTTATTGGCAATCTATTAACGTATAGATGTAAAAGAAAAATTTGAAATTTATTCCCGTAACGATGTGTAGTAATTAGGCTGCTTATGTTTATAGAAAATTAGTCACTTGATTATTAGGTTTTTCACTGATGGCAGAAAAAGAATTGAAACTTGAATGAAAGCGTGTCTTATTCTCTAAACGGTATAGTACCAATAAACGTACAAACATCCGCAGTCTGGTAATAATTATTCAACAAAGCATCATTTGAATAATAATTCTGTTTATTTGTAATATTAATATTTCTATGTTTGATTCTACTTTTACGTGTGTTCTCTCTTGCTTCAGATTTTTCCTTCCGACCATTGTTCCCTCTCTTTTTGTCTTTCTCCATAATCCTTCCCCCTGAAATTCTGCCTTTTCGCTTCTTTCTTCTCCGTCCCATTTTTGCTAGGCCTCCCTTTGACATTAAGTCGGCTCATAGGTTCGTGCGCGTTTATATTATTGCTTACGTTATGAATGCGTATTGTTTGCGGCACAATCATGTCCCTCTTCGTTACTTTTGCCGTTGAATAACACGCGAATTCTATTGTCCCTTGCTTTCGTAATATTCCGTCACTTTTTCGTGATCATCGTGTAATATGTGCAATGTAGAGGCGAGTTGTTTCAATTCATCGGTGTTGCGTAATAATTCGTGGCGTATGAATTTGTACCTACTCGAGGGCATAAGTTTTATAATTTAAGTACTTACCCAGTTACACTGGTGGCTCGCAAATGTGAAATAATTTCTGGAGAATCCTTGAAACACATCGTGCTTCGACACAGTAATAATAAATTTCAACGACACAGTGATAATAAATTCCAAGGATGGCGGGGAGGATTTCTGGGTACAGGTTTACTATTATTCTTCTCATTTTTTTGTTGTACATATTTTGAATCACATTTCTAAACTCATCAAAATGCGAATAATTAAATATCCCGGCATAAAAATGAACTCGCGCCGCGTTAAAAATCAACGGCTCCCCGAATTTGTTGTTCCACCTTTCTCGAGATTCCAAACAAATTTCAGTCTCTCGGGTGAAGCAGCGCTCTATCGCTTTTTATTCACTTTATTTGTATCGATTTGAGCACGGAATACAAGCGAGGGTATCACTCGGATACGTCACGACCAACGGACGCGCTGGATCGATTATTGCCACTGATACAAGGAACACAAAAATCCAATCAACAATTCGCATCTGATCATCAGAAGCTAGCAATGATATCGATCGAAGCAAGGGCGCGTGTCACAGAATGTTAACCCGTTGCCTTGTAAATTCGTTTCAATCGCTGATCGTTTCGTTTTGCGACCGCTTTGTGCGACACCTTCAGAGATTGCGTTATTAAATCCCGCGGAATAATTACTGCGGGCCCTCTAAAGTGTCGCGTAATTGTCCCCCGCCACTTCAACTGTTTCCGACAAGCTGTCGCTATTTCATACTCTCGTTGTTTCTCGCTTCTCTCCTTGGATCTGCTCCGATAGCTGCGGATGTTTATGCAAATTCGTATTCCCAAATATTATTGCCGTTTTTGCTGAAGCTTTAAGCATGCCACCACAAGGAAATTTATTAATAAACGAATGGAAATTGTAATAAAAATTAATGGAGATTAATAATCATTGGACGATTAAATAATATTCGTTGGACGAAGAGATCGTAAAAATGTGTCAAATATTCTTGCATTTGTGCATCTTGCGCATTCTCTTAGATTTCGCAATATTTTCCATAATCGCATAAACATACGCAGTCTACCTTGAAATTCTTGGAATACTTAATGTTTGTGTTTACAATGTCACCGTTTTTATCTGTTTAAACAATTCTTCATTTTTGCGAGCAAACAAAAGATGGTTGCTATTGTTCGTACAGGCTTCTCTTTTTGGACATTATTTAACATAGCGCGATGTTTAACACTAGAACAACCAAGGTTAATTTGATCCATGTAAATTGGACATTTTTCTAAAATTATTATTGACAAAGTTTTTGTTGAAATTTATCCAACGTCTATATTCAAATATAAATCATATAAATCCGATAAGAAATCTCCGTAAGCATAGTGTTAAACGCTTTAAAGCATTAAAAATAGCATAAACATAACAATTCCGAAGAACGTTGAATACACACATCTGCTTGCATCGAAATAACACTCCGATCAACATTTACAATAAATAAAATTAGAAGCACGTGGGAATACGAATAAAGACACAGTCCCAAACTGCGGATTTTACGCATTTGTGATGCAAATGAATGCGACAAATATGTGCTAAATAAAATAAAATTAATAGAATATATTCAACACGTATTACGTATATTCTGTATGTTCCTCACTTACATCATAAGTGCATAAAATCCACAACCATCACCCACTCATGTACCCAGTGATTCATCACGCAAGGCAACGGGTTAAACTCCCTCGTCTCGTAGGGAATTCATTTTGCCAGGACAGACACGGTACAAGTTCGACTCTTCGTTCGAAACGAACGAGGCGATAACAATTTGCGAAATGCCATTAATTATCTAGTAACTGGTGTTTACGGGCTGCCATTTAAGGTCGATCCTGAAATGGTCGGGATGAGGCATACACTGACGCCCCCTCATCGCGGTTGATTTAACGTTTCTCGCTCCGTTCTCGTTAAAAGTTCGAGGGTCGCGTTCAATTAGGGCGGTGGACGTCTCGCGAGCGAGCCGGCGCGATTCTGCACGCTGGAACGTGGTTCCCAAGCACACGTTAAAGAGTCCTCGACGAACAGACGCTTCGTTTCAACGACCTGCTCACGCGATGTTGAAAACTGTACAGCCAATAGCTGTTCATCAGAGCCGTGTGTCGCAAATTGTTTCTGTCGCGTTGACTCGATGCTCGAGGCGCAGCCCTCGACGTCGTTTCGAGCTTTTCGATTCCTGAGCAACTTTCGCGATCACTCGTCGAATCCCCGGAAGAGTCGAGAGGATCTCGAGAGGGTCTCGAGCATGCTTAGCACTTGTTCGAAAGTCCTCCTGCTTGAGTATAGTATATAGTATAGTCTCCTCGTTTACGTCCTCGATGCCCGTCGTTACCAGAAACAATCAGTTTCATGGTTCGTCGTTGAATGGTTCCATCGAAATATGAACGTCCTCACGATTCCCTCAGCTGTGGCTATTTTCATCATTCATAAATACAGTCTAGCGATCACAAACTAATGCGAGGTAAGAGAATCTTTCCTCGTCGATAATCATTTCATCGACCTTTCGAGTTTCGAAGAAATCAAACCTAAACAAACCTCGTCAAACCCAAATGATCAAAGCCAGTACCTCGGCAGGACTGTCGAACGTCCATCGCGGTTCAATTGAGATCGACATTCGTCGGAAACTACCACTATCACCCTCGCGTCCAATCTCCCTCGTTTTCAATTCACAGAAGAACGTAATCTCGTCCATTTCGACGCGAGCTCCTCGGGAACCACGTCCAAAAAATGAAACCACCTCACGGTTCGCCGCCTCGTACCCTGGATCACCGAAATTGAAAAATCCTTTTTTTCCCCGTTCCTCCTTTTTTTTTTTTCGCTGGCCAAGTAATTAACTTTTTTTCGGCCCGCCTTGGCGATTCAGCCCCAGAAGCACCGCTGGATCGTAGCCCGGGTCCGCCTCGGAGGAAGTCTGCAACGCCGACGAACAATGAATTCGTCGACTGGTTCCAGCCTTTAAACCCTGGTGACGGCGATCCCCGGTCTCCCGGGGCCGAAGGCCTACCTGGACGGCCGCCAGGTTTGGTTCCTGTATCTGCAGAGCAACACCTTCTTGAACGCCTGCCGGAACACCTTGTTGAAGATCGTGTAGAAGATGGGGTTGACCATGGAGCTGGCGTAGCCCAGCCAGGTGGCGATGTCGAAGATCTTGTGGTCGATCTGCCTCTCGCACTCGGAGCACACGGCTGGGATCAGGTTCAGGACGAAGAACGGCGCCCAGAGGATGACGAACGTGAAGAAAACGATGCCGAGGACCTTGGTGGCCTTTTGCTCGAGCCTGATGATCCGTCCGTGCCGCGAACTGTTGCGGGATACCACGCTGCTGGTTCTGGAATGGTGGCTGCGCACCTGCCCAGGTGTTCTGTGGAGACACGGCGAGGATGTGTTGCTGCTCTGCTTCGAGCTGACGCTCGCTGCGCCGTTGTGGGCTCGCATCGTCGCCACGCGTCTTATGGGAACTGCTCTGGAGGACAACAGGGACGTCCGCGTGCTTCCTGCGGGATATATTTATTTTATTTGTCGGGTGGGCGGTCTTTGATTTGGTTAATAGAGTGAATTATCAACTCGCAAGGAACGTCAAGCCAACTGTAACGTGGAGATTTTTGTGACGCTTTGGCGCACTGATGGAGCATTGTAAAATATTAGACGCGTGCTTATTTATATTGGCTGGTATTTACATATTCTGAGAGTGAAAGTAGAGGGTAGCCTTGAAGTTGCGAACTTTCTATTGAGATCGCGAACCTTTCTTTTATATTTTACATTGTTGTCTCACCCTGTTAATTTTTGAAAGAGGGTGGGGGGTTCGTAAGGCAGGATTCTGGCCCTAATAACGATTGAGCATTGGAATATGTGGTATTGATATAATGATAATGTTTTTATTGTAGTAAGTAATAACGTAATGTATCATAACATGTTAATGTTTCGTATTTTCATGTTTAAGTAGTATTTATATCTTTTTAATGGAAATTATTTATCGTTTGCATCATCGAGCATAAACCTTTTCATTATTTTTACAAAAAAAAAAAAAAAGTAAGTATATTTAGCACATGTTCGTACAATACGTACTTGATATTTTCAACCCCTAAAATCAACGTACTATTATACAATTATGTGATAATTCTTATCAACTTGTAAATCGTTTATCTAAACAGGTGTTTCTTCACAACTTCGAGGGTAGTCGTCACTCCATGAATATGAATGCCAACCTACATAAAACAATGTACATCTAACATCTTCACCCCCCTAAAATCAACGTACTATTATACAATTATGTGATGGTTCTTATCAACTTGTAAATCGTTTATCTAAACAGGTGTTTCTTCACAACTTCGAGGGTAGTCGTCACTCCATGAATATGAATGCCAACCTACATAAAATAATGTACATCTAATATCTTCATCCCCCTAAAATCAACGTACTATTATACAATTATGTGATGATGGTGTGATGGTTCTTATCAACGTACTATTATACAATTATGTGATGGTTCTTATCAACTCGTAAACCATTCAACTAAATAGGTATTTCATTCGCAACTTCGAGGTTAATTTTCACCCCTTAAAATCACCATCTTACAATTGGCTGACGATCCCTGTCAAAATTCTCCACCATGCACCCTGAAACCCACCTAAGCTCGACCCCCTCCTCCCGCCTCTCCAAGAAACAACAGAGTTCAGCTCGTAGCTCCTGGCAGGTTCAACCCTGCCGCTGTTGTTCCTCCCCAAAAGGCCCGCCTCGAGGTTCTTCCCCACGATGGGCTTCACGGTGTCGCTGGACACGATCACGATTTCGCTGGAGGGTTGCGGGGGCGGTCTCTTCGAGGACTCCCCGAAGTAGGGGCAGGTGCAGGGCGGAGGAAGGACTAGCTCGCCCTCCTGTTTCTCGATGGACTTCCTCTGGACGCTGTCCTCGTTCGAGGAGTCCTTCCCCGAGGCGGAGGACCTGCCGAAGACGGTCTGCTCGTGGAAGCTGAAGGATCTCTTCCTGGGTGTCTTGGGAGAAGTCGACTTTGCGCGCTCCAGGTGGACCTCGTTGAACGTCGAAGCTCTTCGGATGTGCTTCCAAGGCGTCGGGGAGCTCGTGTCCTCCTGAGCCGACAGGCTCGTCCTGGATCCTGACGCGCTGCTACCGTCGCTTTCTCCGCTTCTGCAATTTGATATCATCTTGGTTCGGTTACGGTTCGAATAATGGAGGACAATTCATTCGAACGTATGTACATAAGGTACATGAGGTAGATTGTTTCTGATTGATGATGAGGTAGTGGAATTTTTGGAGAGTGATTGTAGAAACTATTGGGAGAATTCTAACCTCACTCAGGGTTTCGTTTAACTAATACCGACGGCAATATTAGAACTGCACTCAAGGAGCGAAAGGTTTACAAATTTTGTTCTGTACCCGGTCGATATATTTCGTAATCAGTGTTTCTTTAGAAATATCTACTTGACGAAACAACGCAAACATTTCCGTCCAAAAATATACAAAATTCCTAAAACATATGAACGACTAGCCCGAGGTTCTCCAAACAAATATGGTTCGCAGTGAGTAACGTTACACAAAAGCGGATCGTTTGAAGTTAAAAATTCCAAAGGACTCCTTTAAAATAATGCCAAAACTAGTACTTGATCGCGGTCGATAGAAAGTATCGATTTTCAGAAGAATGGCGTGTATCTAAAGTTAAGTCTTCCCCTAACTGGGAACACTCGGCGGGGAACTTGTTTCCAAACAGGAGCGATAAGCAGCAGTTTAAGCAGCGCTCATCCGACGTCGTCCTCGAAAAGCCGGTGCATTTTTAGATTGCCAGGCTTCCCACGGATGGCTCCTCGTTTTTTTCTTTTCCCTCCTCATCCTACGGAACGTAATGGATCGCAGGGATCGGGGAAATGCATGGATCGTGCTCGGCTCTCAGGGAAAGAGGTCAACGGATGCCGCGCCGTTGCTATAAATCGGACACGTATGAAACGCAGCTGTGCCAGCCATTTTTGACGCGTTCTATCCATTATTGGAAATCAGTCAGCCATTATTACGTACCCGACTGTCCCGCGAATTGCGTTCTATCGGTGTGGGGCCGAGTGGTCGACGAACCTACCGATTTAAAATTAAAAAAAAGGACGCGAAGGACGTTCCGCGTTGGTGGACGTCGGAGCAAGGCTGTTAGGTGGACCTGCCAATAAACGGGAACAATGTTTCGACGTTGCACTTGGTAACAGTAGAACTATTGGGAAAGGAGGTTTGGAATTTTATGGTTTGGAGTGGTTCGCGTAGTTGAGGACACTTTTCAGCCACAATCGAAAGTTACGCTGTCAAGGCAAGTGGGATGAGTTAACCTCTCGAGAGACTTTCTTTTGCTTTATAATCTGACGATCTGCTTGATGTTTAACACTTCAACGTCCGCAAATATACGCAATCAAATGCCACGAGGCTGAAGCCCTATCAAAGCTACCAAGACAATTAAAATGAATTAAGATCCATATTTTCTACCACGTATCGCAAGACCAATCGCATAAATCATTGCCCGCTGAAATCTTTCAAACGAAGGCTAGAGATCGCCCAAACGCCTGGAGAGATCAAAGCGTGGATGCAAAGCGTTTCACCCGACAAAGACGTCGACCTGGAGCCTTCATCCACGAGGGATCCTGGATCCTACTAATGGTATCTCATCGAAGGGTCAACGAGTCTCGACGGGACGAGTGTCTGTTGTTGTTGAAACTGGGTTCTCGCGAGTGGAACAGAGAAGGGAGACGTGAAGTGTCGGTTCGCCGATACCGCGTTCCTCGCGTTTTGATTTTTCAGAAGCACTCGACGGTACCTTCAATCACCGCCGAATAGGAAGACCTTGGTCAACGGCCACTCCGGCCAACAATCGCCGCTGTAACAATTTTCTGTACCCGCTCGAGTTTCAATTTCAAAGTGCTCGTCGCGACCCTATCCGTGCACGTCGAGCCCTCCTGGTTGGAATACACAGAGCACTCGTTCGATTTTGCCCGTTTTTTTTTTTTTTTTATCTTTGCTGTTTCGACACTCCAAAACATATACACGCAATCCAAGTTGTCCTGCGTGAACGTGCGATTCACAGATTTAAATTCAGATCGATCATGTCCGCAATGCGCATTTGATTTTCAGTTTCATTTTTAATATAAATTCTCCAAGAAATTTCTCGCATAATTCCCCATTCAGAGGTTCTCAGGAGATAAATCTCGCCGTACTTTCGTCTCCAAAGAAATCGATTTCTCTCAGAGGGATCGCGGAACGCGCGGTTCCCCCGTTTATTTAGCCGATACGTTTCATTTGATCTTCGTACGTTACGCTCTTAGCAAAATATTAAAGACGCTCCCGCCTCCTCCTCTGCCTCCTCCTCCCTCCTCCTTGTCTCGGCCGCGCGCGCTGCACGGAAAGCTTCTTGGAAATTTCCGAAACACGCGCCAGGATTATTTCAAGAATTTCTCCAATAGTGAACTTCCCGGGGAAATTAAAAGCCGCCGCGGCTCGATGAAGAATTTACGTCGATGCTGTATTGTACAGTATTTCGCTTCGTCGGACGTTATTAAATAACTTTGTCGGGTGTTCGAAGTTTGGACTCGCTGAAGGTTGTTCTATAAAATGATACTGATATTCTTCGAGCCTTGGCTTGCAATTTTTCGAAGCTCAACACCGCACGGTGATCGAAAGAAAACGTTTTGAAGATCATTTCTCTGATATTATTGTAAGAATCGCTCCTGTTCAGAGCCCTCACTCTCGCTTGGTCAACCTGACGAACTTTTAACCCCTCGACTCTTAATTCCTAATCATGCGATCCCTTAATCGCTCCATTTTTATTACCGACGAACCGAAAGACGTTTTGAAAATCATCAAAGAATTGTCAGGATCTAGATGATAGCTTCGATCGAAACACCAAGTATATCGCAGGTCCTGGTGACCCCTCGGAACTGGATCGCACTTAGCTGGGAGGCATTCAAAGTGCAAAACGTACCAGTTCACTCGTCGGTGGCCTCACTTAAGTATACCAGCCTCTTCCTGGCTGAAACTCTCTAATAAAGGAATGCACTTAGCCTGCACGCGTCTCCACAAAGGATTCGTCGCGACTTCGGCCAGTGGCTCGTCACTTTGACGCTCTTTGAACGCTTCTACCCTTCGGAAGAACTTTGCTCGAGCCTCGTAATTGTCCTGAAAACGAGTACGGCTTTTTCCTCCGCTCGCGGAAAGCTTTCTTGCCTGCTCGACCACCCCTGCCGCGTGCTCGAAACAATGATGTAATTAACCCACCGACAAAAGCTGAAACCTTTCGATGCTGTGCGTTTCGTTCTTTCGATCCCCTGACTCGGTTAGGTTGCCGCTTTGGCGGCGATGTTGTTACAGAGAAGCACTCGAATTTTACACTTTCGGTTTTCGTGTGTATCAGTTTTAGAGGTACACCGGGTGAACTTATTGTAATCGTCAAACCGGGGCAAATTGTAATCGAACCGAAAGTAAAAAGTATCTGTTTGGAATAATTTATTTCTAACCGTCATTCAAAATATCGGAACATTTATTTTTTACTTGAGTTTGAACATATGTTTGAACACAAGTGTGAACCTTACTTGATACGATTTTAAAGGACATTTTCACGATTATTTCGAATAATTACAAAATAAAATAATATGTTACTTTGAAAGTGATCGTGGGTATGAAAATAATTATGAAATGAAATAACCTGTTACGTTGTGTTATGTTATATTATGTTTCACAGTTGTGTCAATAGTAACGTTCGAAGCAACATCATTTCTAAAGAGCACCGGTCTGGTAATCGCGTCCACAGCAGTTATTTGATAACCAAGGAATAAATTAGCATTAAAGATCTTCCAAACTGCGCCACGAGTTTGACAAGGTTGAGAGTCACCGCTGTACACCTCGAAAGAAAGTCCAAATTCGATCGCCTCCACTGGCTCGTTTTCTTTGATCCGTCGATTTTAAGCTAGCTAAGAATCCTCGGTTATTCCTGTCCCTCTGTTTCTTCAAAGAGGGCGATTGATCTTCGAGGCGTTGCTGAACAATTCAATTGGGAGTTTATCGTGTTCCTGATAGAATCGCTTGTTTCTTCCCTACTTTCATCCACGATGGACCTCCGAGATCTTTCAACATCCGAGCCAGACTTGATCAGTGATCCTCGGCAAGTTTGTAACGATGTGATCTAGGATTGATATTCAACTCAGGACCCCCTTGCATTAGATCTCCAGAACCGATCTTGCGATTGCTGCGTGAAAAGGAGATTGCGAACTCCATTCGGCGAGATGAATCAGAACCGAAGGAATAGGAAGATCAAGAATGCACAATAGCATATAAATTCTTCGTTCAGAAATGATAAATTCGCAGGGTATTTATAATTTATTACTGCACAGGATTGCGACGAATACTTTCAGCAGACAGCGAACGATTTTCGCCAGCCATAAATTGACTCTTCGAACCGGGTCTTTTTGCGACTCTATTTTAAAGCAAAATCGTGCCATATTCAGCGACGTAACGTGAGGGTCACGGTTGGCTAAGTGCTCTTTAAATTTTGATTAACGTCGACGCGACCTCTTTGATGAAAATTCACGTGGTTATATTTTCGAAGAAATTGGGGACACTGATGCGATACGAGTAAATTGTTACAAAATGAAGACAACTTTGAGAGATTTCGACGAGTAATTGCCGATCTCTCGTTTATAGTTCATAGAAACATATTTTTTCCAGAAATGAAGCTAAAAAATCGAAAACACTCGAAATCCACAAGAGACATTTCATTTTAATATGTATTTCATACTCTGCATACCCCTTTGCATCTTCGATACTAAGCGTTGTATATTGTTATTCGTTATTAAAATTACTTCACGTTAGGCACGTAATGAATTTCTACACCCAACACCAGAACGTCGTTGATGAAAATTTCCTCAAGCCTCGACTACCTCATCTTCGTTTAAAATAATTTCGATTCGTCGCTTCGAACCAAACACTTTGTGTAACATTTCATTCTTCCGAGGTTTCGTTATCGAACGACCCAATATAAGAATTACCCTCGGCTCGTGTCGCTAATTAGGGCTGCTTGAGGTATACCTCACGAAAAGCCAATTCTGAACGAAACGGCGCCATTGTGTGTCCAGATATAATTCTGATACACGACCCATTTCTCTCTTTTTTTTAACGGACCGAGAGAGAGGGTTGTATTCGTGCCACGATAACGTTACTAATTGGGAATAAGAAAGACTCGGGGCTGTTGGATATTTCGACGACGATAACGGTAAACAACGTAACGGTGGTGATTTCATTTTGGGGGGGAGGGGGAGGGGGGGGGGACTAATTCCGAAATATCCGGGGAAGTTTACGTAACGAGTCCTTTTTATGCGCCGTAAAAGAGAGGGAAAGAGAGAGTGGGAACACGAAAGTAGCCCGCTCCGACACGCCTCGGCGCCATTGCTCTCGAAAGGCTTTCAGAGTCTCGAGCACGTTTGCGAAGTGCTTTCGGCTAGATTCTTGGCTTGATCGCCGGACGGGATGCAAAATTGAAACGACGTGAAAGCAAACAGCTGGACTTGAGATTCTTGGAATTAATTAAAATGCTCCACGGCGTCGTATTATTTCGTCGCGAACGACGGGGCAGCCCTCGAGACCGATTTCGTGCCGTTGACGACAAATCGTACGAAGATGTTTAAATTGCTAGTGGTGGGGGAGATCCTTCTGGGAACGGGTTGATTAATAATTCCATTTAATTACCGATTTACGCGGTTCGACGAGTATTATTGGCCCAGTTTTTGGCGTACTTTGGCAGAATTATTTATTCATATCTTGTTTAAAAACGACGAGGACCGTCGAGGATGTCTGGTCTGACGTTTCTTGGCACAGATTCGATGATCATACTCTATTGATCATTTATATCAATCGTATTCTGTCAATTGAATCTCTCTAATTGGTGCTCCAATTTTCCATAGTCTTGAGAATTTCATTTCCATATAGGATTCAATCGATTTCATTTTAGATTGTATCAAATATTAATCGTAATAATTATTCGTTACTTTTAAAACAGTTGATAGAAAATCTATCGCTTAAAAGCAATAATGGTTTCCATCGTTGCATTGTTCTCGAAAGTAATTCTTCCAATTTTAGCTGCAGACTAAGCTGCGTACTGACTTCAGTTTGAACATCAGCGACGATCACAGTGCTCTCCCAATGCCTTGAATAATTTAACACCACGACTGCAAGTACGGCTGCAATAATTCTCTCGTGAATATTTGTCGCTGGAAAATTAATAATATCCGTTTCATAATCTGTAATTTTCCTTTAAAAAATCGTTCGGTGTCGCGTGCTCTGTACTTGCTGGTAATTTACCGAGGTAATTCAGTTCGTTTTAGACACTTCGTCTTCCAAGCTCCCTCGAAAAGAGAGTTCTTAATGAGTCAACAGGTGAAGAGTAAATAAATCACGCTAAATGATGAATTAAGAGACCGGCCCAGTTAAGTCAACTCTAATTGGACGTGGAAAGCGCATGGAAAAATCAAGAGACCGTGTCGCAAAGTATGTGCTAAGTTTGGCTTCGCAAGTCAAAGGAAACGTGTTCGAGAATTAAGAGTACTTTCACGGAAGCTTTTTACGTAAACCTTCAAGCTTAAGGGTATTGACATAATTTATTACTTAATAATCGTACAGATACTCGAATTATATGAATTAGATCAAGGGGGAACATTCGGTTGCCATAGGCAAAATTCAAGCATTTTTTCGAAGATTTACATACACAATTTAATCCACAACAAAGCTCGGTAAAGCAGAGCAGACGGTTCGATATACAGACACTCTACATTACCGAGGTTTACCGACAGAATGCTCTACAGTACCGAGTCTCATCGGCAATAACATTACTATTTGCACATACTTCGAGTACCAGTAGCAATTTTCTCAAGTAATCGTTGTTCATCCTCAAATACTACGCCATCGTTTCAAAGATCCCAAGAGAAATTATTCGATGATGTTCCCCGATCCTAAGCGCTCAAGACACTTCCGATGTCCATTGCAATTTTCATTTCCATCGAAATTAGTCTGCCACGAATTCCTCCGTCAATTTTTCCCGTCCTCTGGGCTTCCTCGCGAATCCAACTTAAATTTCTTATTGGATTCGTTGTCGTGCCGAACGGTAACGAATAGCCAATCTCCGTGGCGGGAATAACGTCCCATCCACACCACGAATCCCCCGGCTCCGGGCTGGAACGCCACTTACGTGTCACCGGGACTGCATCAGGAGATGATAACAGTGGTCGGAGGGAGGGATGTTGAACGACGTCGACCCCGAATTGGAACGGAAGCCGCGGTGTAACGATCTAGAACGATGCCTACTGCAGAACAGTGTCCAGAAACTCAACGAACTTGTCCTTAGATCACTCTCACGCGTTCCAGTTTCAGGGGAAAGTTCAAACTGCTTCCACTGACATAAAGCGGTAGTTTCATGCGGGATGACTATTGTTCGAGCTCATCTGCAGGGCGATCGAATCACCAGTTTTGAGGAGACGCTAGTCATCCTCAAGAGTTAGACTGTCAGGTCGTGGTATATAGATAGGGCTTTTCGAAGAAATGAGATGAACTTAATAGGCCTGTTCTTCAAGCTTCTCTTCAGGGTCATCGAATCACCAACTTCAAGGAAATCCTAGTGACCGTGAAGTTTATACTGTCAGGTAATAATACATGAAATTGCCACTCGTGCAGGTCAAGGAGAAGGTCTTTTGTAAAATAAAAGTAGATTTCTCTGCTTCTTCTGGCTCTTGTAAAGCACTTATGATAAAGTGTTCCTTGGACTATCCAGAGCTGGCTTTACCGAAGTAGGTTCTTTTTCGAGAGATAAGACAAAGTCCACGCAGTGGAGGGTTAAAGCCTCGTGGATCGATGGCGCGTTTGGAGATTATTAGACCAGGTCGCGATAATTTCACGTATCCATTAAGCCGAAGGTGGAGCGGGGAGGTATCAATAAAAAATTAGACCGTTTCAGGTAGCCGCGTTCCAGCGACCTCCATACGTCTCCTGTCTTCATTTTTGCCTCGTTACTTCGGCCAGGATTCTCCTTCGCGCTTATATCTCACCGAGAAGATGGAAACGATGGCCTGACAGGGTGTAATCCACGTCGTAGACTAGAGAACCGGGCTCCTGTTACCCGTGTTCCTTGTAAGGGAATCCAGGATTGCCGGGGATCTACCTCGTACAATATGAAATCGTCTTTCGTGTGGCCATTGTCGGGGTAAATTGATTAGGAGAGCATGTTTGGAATTTCAGTTCAGTTCTTGTGTTTCGATGATTGATTGATAGATCATTGATTGTCGTACAAGTGTTCATTTCGAAACAGCATGTATCACAGAGTTGAGCAAAATGTATTTGGAAAAATGAGTGATGCATATGACTTCAATCATTTGTGCAGTAATAACTAATAATTAAAGCATAATAGTTCCGATCATTAGTTCTCAGTTTATATTACAAAACACTGACTGAAATTGAATATTAAGTATAACAATTTTTCGAAATTATCAATAAGTGAGTGTATATGTATATAACAATAGATATATATATGTATATGCAAAATGATTTTATTCGCGCTAATGAAATCACCAGAAATTAATACATTTCATGTAGACAAAATAAATGAAATGAATTTGTTCATATACAAATTTAATTTTCTTTAGTGAAATCGGGCATATGTTATTCAGTAAACCAATTCGAATTTGCTTTTATTAGGGCTCCAATTTCAAAGAAATTAAATGATTAAAGTCGTATCCATTACATTCTAATACGTCTAATTCATTGGTCCAGCAGTTCAGATAAGAACTTGTCTTTTGGACATCGAAGAAATATACAAGGTGCTCGTAAAGTTACATTTGCGTAACCGTTCACCTATTCTATTAATTAGTTCGATCTCTCTAATCAGTTTCCTTTGAAACATGAATCCCTTACAGAACCATCCCCGTGTCTCTGTTTTCTTGATCTTCTACCGAGTTATCAGGCCGCTCGATAAAACGGGATTCGATTCGAGGTATCACCAGACCAGTGGCCAATTTCCAGACAGCAGGGTCGCGCTAGCCTCGCTCCGCGAATACTAGCTACTCGAATACTTGCGAGGGCGAAGCGTCGAGGTGCATCGAGGGTGTTTCGAAGCGGAGATTATTCCGCAAGCATCATAAATCTGTCGTTCCCACCCCGCTGAGACCACCACGGGGTTCGTAAATCGAAACAGTCGGAGATGTTCTCGCGACCTGAGAGTGTCTTCTTCTGGCGACGCTGTGTGACAACTCGAAGGACATAGACAGGAGATTTCCGACCTGGATAGGTGAATTCCTTGCGCGGAAATTCGATGAATAGTGTGATGATACACACCGAAAAAAGATAAAGCACTTCTGGAAAATTGAATCTGTAAAAACTATAAACCAGATGCGAGTGTGAATGCATGTTTCGCATATTTTGTATTGGGTTGTCTGGAAAGTTCATGGCGACTTTTGGTAGGTGGTACAGGTCTGAATATATCGGAATGCTTGAAAATAAATAACACGTGTACATTCCTTAAAAGATGGAAAGGTTGCGGAACAAAATGGTACCCATGTAATTCAATAAATATATGTATATTAAAATTCAAATGTGCCTTTGAATTTTTCTTCAAAATTGCCACGAACATCTTGGCCAACATAATATTTGTAATTATATTTGGTAAATTGTATTGTCATTTATTAACCAATACGTCTAGTGTGTATATAAACAACACTTTTAACTTTTTCTCCCCTGATTTTCAAGATACCACTGAGAATGTGTCACACAGAACACAGTCTCGATCCTCAAACTTTAGAGCCTATTAGAAAATACTTATACTCCTTGTTTCGTATCAGTCTTCTGCAAACTCCCACCGTAACTACTAGGAGTAAACATTTCGCTCTCTTTCGCGAGCATACTCAATTCCAAACACCTCAAAGACATTCGTCGATGCCTGAGCCTTACCCGTGACGAAAGTTGCACCCGTGCGATTGGTGCTGGTGCTGCTGATGATGATGCTGCGCGGAGTGCTGGAGGGTGGATCGCGGTGTCCCGATTGGCGTGGGGCTCCCAGGGCTGCCAATCCCTTCCAGACCTCTGGAAAGCTTCAGCATCTCCGCGCCAAAGGCGTGAAGGGCAGACATGGCCGACGGGGGTAGCTCGCTCTCGGGAAGCCAAAGTTCGTGGGAGTCCAGGGTCGTCAGTTCCGTGTCGGTGGATGTGCCCGAGGTGTGCTGCGGGGTCCCGCCGCTACCTGCCGAACCTTTGTTCAGAAGAACTCGCTTCCAGGTGCCCCTCCTATCCAGCCCTGAGGGACAAACGTCGAATTAGGCCATAGGGGTCATCTCGGCAAGGAAATGATTTTGATTAGCGATATGGAGGAATGTTTTTTGTCGCTTGTTGGATTCGATGTTTGTGGTATTTTTGGATTCGAAGGCGTAGATGAAGAATTTGTTTTACATAATATGCATTAATACTTTATTTACTTTATTCGCTGTGTTGTTGGTGGTTCAGTTTTTGGAAACGGATGTTTCCAGGTATTTCCAGATTGGAAGGTGTACATTGAAGTATTATAGACTTTGATATATAAAAGAACAAATACAAAGTAATATACCTGCAATTATCATATTATGTAATAGACATTTATCAGAGATCCACAGAATAGGGAAACTTTGATCAGTGTTAAATAGATTAATCCTGAAAGCCACGATTGCTTTTTTAATACTCAATATTTGAGAAATGAGAAGCCTTCCCTTACATCTTGGAATTAATTTTCTCGTTCAGAAACGTAGCCCCAGAAATTAAGAGGACAAGGAGCATAGGGGCCAGCATGTTCCCAGTTTCACTTGAGGGCGGTTGATTTATGTCTCTGGGTTGTACGCCCCTTCTGCATCCCCCTCCCGTCCCTCCTCTATAGATTAATTTCCCTGTAGCGATTATTCGGAAGCGTCCTTTTTAACATACTGTGTCATGTCGCGCGACGTCCGCATAATGGGAGGCGATTTGCATGTTCCGTCGTGAAATTTCTTATAGTTGTTGGTGCACCGAGGCGTCTCTGAACGTCGAAGAAAGAGACAAGGGGTCTGTGCGACCGACGGCCGACAAAAATGTCGCGGTACGGCGATTGATCGACGCGGGCTCACCGGTCGTTCTTAACCCTTGGGAGTTCTTTACCCAAACCGAGCAGTGCTTCTGGTGGACGTCGGAGAGATTTTTTCGAAATTGAAATACGACGTTGCGTGGATATAATTGGGGAGAGTTTAAGTCATCAATTTGCTGGTTTCGAGTTTTCTCAAGAGATACAAGACATTAAATAAGGAAAGAAACGAGACTGATAATAAGCCAGAAATAAGGGACGTTTGGCTCATTTTAATGGATGATTAGGCGCAGTTGCAGTGAGAGGATGTTGTTGGAATTGAAATATGATGTTGTCTAGGTATAATTAGGGGGAGTTTAAGTCATCAATTCATTCGTTTCGAGTTTTCTCAAGAAATATAAGACACTAAGTAAGGTGAGAAATGAGACTGATAATAAGGGACGTTTGGCTCATTTTAATGGATGATTAGGCGCAGTTGCAGTGAGAGGATGTCGTTGGAATTGGAATATGATGTTGTCTAGGTATAATTAGGGGGAGTTTCAGTCATCAATTCATTCGTTTCGAGTTTTCTCAAGAAATATAAGACACTAAGTAAGGTGAGAAATGAAACGAAAACTATGTAATAAGTAAGGAACGTTTTTGGCCAGTCAGTCAGTAATTTGTTGCGGTCCCAGTTAGAGAATTCTTTTGAAATTGAACTATGATGTTGTAGAGGTATTATTAAACCGGGTTTATGTGATCGTTTTACTGGTCTAAAGTGTATATAAAAAACACAGGTTGGTTTTACGAACTTCGTGATCGTGATACGATATAAGCTAGGTCGTGGCCAGCTCGTCTACTTTCTTTTGCGATTGCGATGACAGGATAGGATAGGAGACACAGCAGGGTGGAGCTTCAATCTCGATCGACGATAAAAAGCGGATGGAACGATGCGAATTATAGCGGTGATAAATCACCAGCGAATTTCAGGGAACTGAGCGCCATTCAGCGAATAAAACTTCTTCAATTTCTGCTTCTTCTTTTTTTTTTTCTCTCCCTCGTTTCAGGAAGGAAGAAATTTCCCTTGATTCGCGACGGCTATGCAATTTCCATGTAATTGTTGAAATCGTTGCTCCGCGAAACGTCTTCTTTAATCCCTGGCAACGCTACGCTGGAGCTGTTGCTACACAGCATTTCAATGCAACGAAGCTCCTGCTTTCACAGCTTGGCTCATCAGACGTTTACGTTGTCGATAAAACGTCGATAGATTATGGTAATTAGTACTATTTCGTTTTCTTCGTCTGGTATCGAATAATGTTTCTATATTCTTTTATCAATTTATGTCTAGTGGCTCATAATTCAACAACTGATATGCACATTCATATTTTTAAAGATTCAAATAAAGAACGGAAGTTCAAACGAAGGTGTGTCTTATCTTCTTAACAGTGTAACGTGCACTTTATTATCGATATATTATATATTTGGCATTAATGGACATCCTTATACATTTTCCCATATTTTTGTTTACCGTCATTGCATATCGCATAACCGCAATATTTGCAGTTTACTTATAATTCTTTTGTATTATTTCGTTTACGTTTCGTGTGTCGAATAATCGTTACGAATTCGATGATTACGTTGCTCCTCGTACGAGATAATTAATTAATTCGTACATCTCCATGCAGAGCATTTCATACATTATATCTTATCAGTTTGATACTGGTCACATCCAGCAGTTGAGTCTGTTAAGTAATTGGTTCGTTTTCATTATTAATAATATATGACGCGGCACGTGGATTTCGCGATAAACAATATTGGTAATTATTGTCTAATAGGATAATTTACTCCTGCGTTGTTACGTTCATTTGTATCCTGGCTGGGTATTTCTGTAATTCGAAGATATTAAACTCCTGTCGAATTTTGACATGTTTTACTCGATAATTCGAATTCGCAGTAAAGCTTAAATTATTCCTCGTAATCATGAAATTATAGCTCAGGGCTGGACTCGTCTCGTAACGTGTTATAATAATCAACTTCGGTGTACATTTTAATCATAATTAATATTTGTCAAAGTAAATATAAAATCCAGATTGTTCACTGATATTAGCAGATTAATTTATAAAGCATATTCTACGCAGGGAATGAAATAATGTTATTTTCTATGTACCCCTAGCCCTGACGAAAAATCCAATAAATTTTCGAGTCGAGAAAGGCCACTATCGCTAGTTTACGAGTTCTTCCTGAGGCACTTTTGCCATTCATTTTACGAGCACTTTTGGCACGCGTTGCGCGGCCACGAAACACTGCCGATCAATTTGCAAGTTAAATTGGCCGATGCAAATCTTCCAGTCGAAGGAGGCGTCGGTTCGCGCCCCAATTTGCCGACGGTTCGACTCACGGAAGTTTGACACTGTTCTTTGTAATTTGCCAGACGACTTGGCCGAACGACAGGGGGAATCTCGACCCTGTTTCGCGCGGATTTTCATTAATCTCGCTGTTACGGCTAAAAAACACCCGAAGGAGAATTATCGGCTATGTATGTAGATTTAAATCGTTTGAGAGGTTCGCGGATCTCAGGTTGTGGAACGGTGTGAAAAATATTTGTCAAATCTTTTGGACTATCGGATGCAAAAATTTAATAAAAGAAAAAAAAATGATAAAAAGGCTTATTCAACCTTCGCAATAGTGTTGAGGGAAGAGAGTGTAAGCGCACTTACAGTAAAAAGTGTAAATAGAGAAGCAGGATCTGATCGGTCTCAAATTCCAATCAATCAAATGAAATCTTTTGCGTAATTAATTTTCCAGAGAAATAATTATCGACGCTTCTTGGGTAGAGAAATTCGAGTACACGGGGGCTCAGAAATCACGGCGAGTTACAACAGGCGGGGGTAAATAATCGAATCTCGCGTCGAATGGGCTATCGAGCAGTAAACGAGAATCGATAAATTCCTGTTCACGAGCGGCGATAATTAGTCGCCGGTCCCGATCGTCGATTTTTCTTGTCGGCGGACGTTCTAGCTCCAACGTTTCCGTCGCGGCGAAGCGTTTGGCTTTAGGGTTTCGAGCACGGAAAGGGATCAATTTCTTTTCTGATGGAGGCTTCTCGTTGCAGCGCCGCACAAAGAAGCCATGGCCGACCTATAGAGAACACTTAATCGCAATCTCCGGCCGAATCGAGGCGAAGAGGCTGGAAACGTTGCGCAGATTGCAGCCAGAGATTCTCTGTACGGTTGGGCCCAGGCTAGGATTAGGGTAAAAGTTTATTCGAATACTAGACGAAGAATAGAAACAACACGTAGCAATTCATTCCTGCTGATCTTTCGATCGAACAGTAAAATTTTGTAAGATTGTAATAGAAATTCTAAGTTTGATTGGAAGACGATAATCGTACGGATATTTCTGAATAGAAGAAATACCTCCGTAACCGAATCTTTCGAATAAAGCCTAATAAAGCCTCTCTAATAAAGAAAATCTACGGTACGAATAAAGTTGGATACTACGAAAAACAGATTAAAATGTCGAGAATGACAGAACTGTGTCTGAAGCGCAGTTCTTTTATTATTCGTGCGAAATAATATGCGAGATGAAAAGGAACCGCGTAACGATCGTGCCTGCTTAAAAAAAAACTCCGTAGATCCATCGGCGAAGCAAGGCGTCTATTGTTCGCGAAACGATTCGACGTCCGATTCTCCGTTGCAAACAGTTTGCTGGTATCTCTTCAACGCCAGCTACCATTTCCGCTTCCTTTGTCCGCGTATCCGAATTACTCCCGACGTACTAGAACTCTTTCCCGCGTTTCTTCGGAAAAATGAAACGTCAAAGTTACTTTCGCGCATTGTATAAAGATAACGGAAATTAAATTGTTTCGCGGAAGAAATATTTGTTGCATTCGTAGCTCCAAATCGAAGATGAGTGAACGAATTTTATTTATTAAGTTTCAAAAGTTTCTTTCGCGATTCCGTTATTTCGTGCAGTAATATTTATATAAATGGACGATTAAATAAAAAGAAAAAAAATATCACCTTATAGAGAACAACAAAATTAAACTTTTTTCATATTTACGATTTATTTATACAACGTTTAATTTCAGAGATAAAAATTGAAGACTCAGAAGACCTTTCTCCTGAAATTCAATTTTTACAATGATCTTCTAAGTTTTCAATTTTTATCTCTAAAACTAAACGTTGTATAAATAAATCGTAAATATAAGAAACTTTCAATTTCTTCATCCCCTATAAGCTGGTATTTTTTAAAAATTGATTCAACGAGTGCAAATATTTCTCCGAGCCCATTTCTCAAGGGCGCACACATACCGCGGTCAAAGTGTTAACCCTTCGAGCACGAGAGGGTTATTTAGTTGCCTTTAAAGAAACGTCCGTGTTCCATTTTACCCCGTTCTGATCCGAATGGAGCCCGACAATACAAATGACAAGCCTTCGGTCCCGTTTGTCATCCAACGACTGAACAACACGATCCCTGGCCATCACCCGTATCGACTGGCGTTCCGATGGGGCCGAAAAACGTCGACAGAAGTAATTCACGGGGCGAGAAATTATGACAGATTACGGATCGTTAATCCCTCGTGGAGGGTGGCTCGACGCTCCGCGCTCGGATAACTCGATAATCCTCCGAAATCGCGAAATCGGATTACGGGCCCGCCAATCTTCGGGGAACAAGTTCGAAACAACGCTGGAATCTTCTTCTCTTGTGCACACATAATGTTTGCGTAACGCCGAGACAGCGTTTGCATCGATAAACCCCTTTCGACCCTAATATTTGGACAATGACAGAGGGATGACACGATTAGGGCAAGTTTTCGAATAAGGTAGCGAAGGGCTCAGAAACCGGACGAACAAGTTAAGAAGTCCTCGAATTTTTGTGGCTGACGAGAAGGGATTGTTTTGGAAATTGTCTTTGGAGATGGAATTTAATTTCGTTGATCCTCGACGTTCGCGCCAATCTAGATCGATTCGCAGTCCTCGTTAATTCCCTCGTTTTTCAACGGACGTCAGAATCGCTGCAAAAACGACCAGACAATTTCTGAATCGATCGATCGACGGGATTATTGGGTTTTGCGAGGCTGGACACCGAGGCTTTTCAAGAAGGACGATGTCCCCGCCGACGAGCTCCTTTGAACCCGCTTTTGCTAGCCGATCGATGAGCTGGAAATGAAACGTCACGCGGTATATAATGGTCCCGCCAACGATCGAGAATTATCGTTAATTTTCACGTTCGATTTGTCAAAGCCTCGCTGACGCGTCGATAATTTCTTAAACGGGTGCAACCTCGTTAATCATTCTTTTTTTTGTTTATTTATTCGGCGACGTCAGCTTTGCGCGACACTTAGGGTAGCTGCTTGAATAGCGGATGAATGCAACGGAATATAGATTAATCACTAGACCGCGGATGTGTATTTAATGTTTTATATTTTATACATTTGTGCGCTTGTACACGTCCTTGTGTATATTCGGTCAATTTTTCTGCGATGCTTTCTTTATTTGAATAATATTTTATGTTACCTCTAAGACTGAATTTTATTAAATAACCCAGTTCTTTCTTGAGTAAATGTCAATAATGGGACATTGGGACGTTAATACTAAAATATTAATTAGATTTATCGAAACTATTTGATTTGAAATTTCATATTCATTATTTATTAAATTTCTGACTTGTGTTAAACGATGCGATAACGTAAAATATTAAAAAACGACGAAAACAGGCTGGGTTGGCCAACAAGTAGAAGGAAATTCTTCGTAGAAGGGTTTCAAGTCCGTAGAGCAAATGAGACGTCAGATTTTGGAGAACGAAACAGGCATTAAGAACGACCGGAATTTTGCAGGAAGATTTCCCCTGAATTTTGCATTCGTTCACGATAAGCAGCTTGCAAAGCATCATCTCTTTCGAATGAAAGGTTCTCCAATTTCCTCGAGTGGCACCCTTGTCGTTGCACAGTCTGAGGATATCTCCTCAGAGATTGCTCGTGTTTCTTGGAATCCTGTGTATATTTTATCCTAGACGCATTTTTCCGCCCGTTTCCCGCGAAACTTTTCCACCGATAGACGAATTATCTCCTCTTTGAACAGCGAACGTCTCGGGCGAACCCTTGTTTCGCGATAGATTGCTTTGGTGTTCTCCTTGGACAGTGAACGATCTTGAAAATTTTAGAGAGCTCCGGGCAACTAATGGATTAACTACAAGCGGACGGAGAACTGCGCGAACTTTTGCTCCTTTGTATACCTTCTTTTCTGATGGACGGGCCAGGGAAGTGCATAAACTTCCTCCACGTGGAGGAAAGTAGTCGAACTTCTTTTTTAAGTAGGTTAACCTGATACTAACCTCGACAAATTATTCCAAGCTATGATTATGTTTGAAAGTGACGTGACTAATTCCTCTGGGGAATTAAATATCAAGTGTGCACGAATTTAAACATATATATATATATTTATTATTGATATATGTACGCCCATTCAAGACATTTGTCTAAATTAAATGATAGGTTTGATGTTTCTAAATAAATTTAGTGCGTGAAGTTCCTTAGTGTACATATTTACAACGAAACATGTCGAAGTTGTATTTCCTTAACTTTCTGTTACACCTTTCTTACCTGGCCTTAAGCCAGGTACCTTGATCAGGAAGAGGGATATCTAAAGAAGAACAGAGGTTCGTGATGATACAACACGATGTACCATTTTTAATACATTGAACACCACCTCATTTTTATGTGTTGAACTAAGGAAATTAATCCCGAAGGTGTCAAGAGAATAAATCTAGATAAAATTCATAAATTTGACGAGTTCAACAAAACAAGTCTTACGACGTATGTTGGATTACTTAGTTTCCAATTGTGAAATTTTAGCCTCGTTCACATTATCACGAGTTTCCTGAACTTCCTGTTATGCCTTTTTTTATGACCTTCATCCAGAAATCTTAGGGTTGAAAGAGGAACATGTAAGTAAGAGTAGAACAGAGAGATGGGAGATGATCCCGAGAGACGTGATGGTTATGATCCCGAGAGACGTGATGGTTATAATCCAGAATTGTCACGGTCCAATCAGAAGTGTAACAGGTCAGTGTACCTGATAACACACTAACCTCCCGTGGGTGGGCCTGGGGGGCCGCCTAGCCATCCGGAGGACCATCCAGCAGTTCCTCCGATATTCTGTCGCTGCTCCGCCAGCAATCGCACTGTCAGCGCGTACGTGAGCAGCATCACGCACAGCGGTATGAAAAAGCAGATTATGCTGCCGATCAGCTTGTAAAGGGGGTCCGGTATCTGACATGCGCCGTCCACCAGCAGCGATTCGTCCTCCTGTAACACGGCCAAAACAGGATTATGCACTTAACCGTCGCGGCTGATCGGATATTCTACACGGAACCGCGGTCTTTTTACAGCTACGCTAAGTCGTCCATGCTCTATTTGCCACGGTTTTCCCCTTTTCTCGTCCCATCCCTCGATGGTTTACGCAAACACTGGGTACCACCGAGGAGTTATCGACCTCTGGGGGAGGGAAAGTCGAGGAGGGAAATACCTAAGTGGGAAGTTTGAAGTTAATTGTGTGGCAGAGTTTGAGAACTGGAGGGAAGATTCCAAACTGCAGAGGGTGCTCGTACTTTATCATGGATCGAGAGCTATGAGTCGTCACTATGGTGACAAAGGATCGTTGCCAGAGGAATTTCTGGGGTTGGGGAAAGTTAAAGCTGGAGGAAAGTCGTTGAGTGGGAAGTTCGAACTTCGTTATGTGCCGAGGTTTGAGAACTGGATTGAGAACCTTGAGCTGTTTCTGTGGCAGCTTGAGTAAATATATTGGCACTTCTGCTTTGCGTTCGTATTGATTTGGCAGGTGACAAGGGATCGTTACTCAAGGAATCTGTGGGGTTGGAGGAAGTCGAGGTTGGAGGGAAACCACTGAATGGGAAGTTTGAACTTGATTATGTAACAGAGTTTGAGTGCAAGATTTCAAGCTGCAGGGGGTGGTACTTCTTTATGGATTGGGGTTTATGAGTTATTACTCTGGTGGCAAAGAAATGTTGCTCAACCTCTTCGGTGACGATTTGTTTTTCTTATTATCAATCTTTTGTTCTTTTTATTATTGCTAGTAATTATAATTATGTATAAGAAACTAAACGTCCACATATGTGGCCAAGAGCGTGGTTAAGGAATGTTTAGAATTGGGGGAAGTTGAAGCTGGAGGGAAACCACTGAGTGAGAAATTTGAACTAATAGATTATATACCAGAATTTAGGAGCTGCTTGGAAGATTTTGATCTGATGCTTTTTTATGTATCGAGGGCTTTCAGCCGCTACACTGGTAGCTCGAGCAGAAATTAATCAAAATTAATCAAATGCAACGAAATATAAACCGAACTTCGCACGTTTCAGCTCCATTCCTCAGACCCTAACAGGACCTCCTGCGTTCTGTTTCAGAACTCCGGAGCAATGTCCCAGCGTGGTGTCGCTCCTGGCGGAGAGCTACAACCCCCACGTGAGATACGGCGCGGCGATGGCCTTGGGGATCGCGTGTGCTGGCACAGGCCTGAAGGAAGCCATAACCCTGCTGGACCCCATGACGAACGACCCCGTGAACTTCGTGCGCCAGGGCGCCCTGATCGCCTCGGCCATGATCCTGATTCAGCAGACGGAGGCCACCTGCCCCCGCGTCAAGGACTTCAGAGCCCTGTACGCCAAGGTCGTCGTGGACAAGCACGAGGACGTTATGGCGAAGTTCGGCGCGATTCTCGCGCAGGGCATCATCGACGCCGGTGAGTCGACCACCTTGGACGTCGTTAACCGACCCTTTCGACGTCGGTTAACGTCCCCGACTCGAGGGGATTCACCTGACGTCGGCGGGAATGCGTATCGTTCATCAGAAACTCGACGTTATTGCGGACCTTGTGCTTTTTTCGGGCAGGAAAAAGTGAAATGGAAGCTCTTCTGCAGCCGTTTATCGCGCTGGTGATGAGGTGTTATCGAGAGGCTAGGTTGTAGACTGTTTAGGATTGGGGGTGGGTCCATAACTGGAAGCTGTCGAAGTATCATCACGGTTGATATCGTAGGTTTCTATTAGAATAACGCGTAGAGTAAGCTGATTTTATGTAAGCTGAATCTTGACGACGAGGAACAAAGTTATAGCAGCGTTTAGTATCTTAAAATGCTAAGCTAATTTGGATAGCTCCTCGTGTATCAACGTTCGCGAGTCATTTCAAGTGGCAATCCTTATTGACTCGCCGCGTGTATCGCAGTATCGTCAACCGGTTAATTGAAAATCCCCCAAGTGGTCTCCATGGCATCTCGTCTGGTAGAGTGCTTCTCCTAATCCGATTTTCATGCGAAATTGATCGAATGCTATCCAAACAATAGCCTCATGTGTAACGATGATAACTGTTCCAGGCGGGCGTAACGTGACGGTGTCTCTCCAGTCGAGGACAGGCCACACGAACATGCTGGCGGTGGTCGGCGCGCTGGTGTTCACCCAATATTGGTACTGGTTCCCTCTGGCTCATTGTTTGGCGCTCGCCTTCACCCCGACCTGCCTAATTGCTCTCAACTCGCAACTGAAAATGCCCAAGCTGGAGATCCGCTCCAACGCTCGGCCAAGCGTCTACGCTTATCCAGCGCCGTTGGAGGAGAAGAAACGCGAGGAGAGGGAGAAGGTCACCACCGCTGTCCTCAGCATCGCCGCCAGGGCTAGGAGACGCGAGTCCGAGAGACGTGCTCGCGACTCCCACGAGAAGATGGACGTGGTTAGTTCGAGGACTCGCGCTTTATGCTACAGCAGACTCTAGATTATTATATCGCCCTTCTTGTCTAGAGAATCGTTAAGGGGTACCACTGTTAACGTCATAGGATATTCTAGGACATAAAAGTTTGTATCACGCAGTATGGAATCCTCGAAATTAATGCAACAACAGGGCACCAACTCTTTTGCCAAATTTGTTGAAATTGTTGCACAATCAGGGTAAATTGGTAAATCTCTGCTACGTAGTCACTCTATTACATAGTTAACAATTGGTTGAATTTAAAAGGATCGAGATACAAAAGCCAAATTGACTGACTCGGTAATTTTAATGTTAATTTCCGTTGTTTAATGACGAATTGCAGGACCCTCCAGAGACAAAGACGACTGTCGAGGTGAAGGAGGCATTGCCCAGCGAGAAAGAGGAGAAGAAGAAGGAGAAGGAGGAAAAAGACGAGAAAACGGAGAAGACTGAGAAGCCAGAAAAAGCGGAGAAGGCTAAAGAGTCGAAGGAGTCGACGAAGGAGACAAAGGAGAAAGTGGAGAAGGGCGAAAAGAAGGGCAAGGACGAACCTGAGAAAGGGGAGAAGGAAAAGAAGGAACCCGAGCCGAACTTCGAGAACCTTCAGAATCCTGCTCGCGTGTTGCGACAGCAGTTGAAGGTGATCCAGCTGGTGGAGGGGAGCCAGTACGTTCCTGTCAAGGATCTTCAAATTGGCGGTATCGTGATGGTGAAGCACATACAAGCTGACACGGAGGAGGAACTCGTGGAGCCTGTGGCTGGTAAGTGGACACCCCTTCGCGGTACTCGTCGTACCGGTAGAGTCACCCCTCTAGCTCGCGGCGTGCTAAATTTCGCTCATTGAATTTAACGATCCCTTAAAGCGGACTGGACAAGCAATTTTACCTGTTAAAATTATTAGCTGTGATCGCTTTTCGATTTAACTAACCAGTATCTTGGAAAGGCAACTTCTTGTTGACATGTTAGAGCAAGAAAAAGCCATAACGGAAAGCTTCGACACTTGCCAGGTATAAAGTACTATTTGAACTCTTTGTCGATATCTCAAAGCAAAAAAAAAGAACCATAAGGGAGACTTTCTGATAATTTTTCAGAATTCGTACATTTTGCTCTTTCCAGGTGTAAAAGTATTATTTAAACTGTGTTCTTGTTCAGCAGCGCGATCCATGATAACGAGAACGATAAAGAGATTTTTCTTTCCTTATATATCAAACCAAAATTCTTTTGCGATAATAATAAATGTATATATACATATATACCAGTATATTCATATTGTAGGCTAAGGTTCGAAAAAACATTTTTTGTACTTTCGCTTGTTTACATTAAAATCATTATTCATGGAATTTTCTTATAAAATATTTTTCATTTTGTAAACAAATTCCTAATGATGGCCTCATTCTGGACCGATGCGTCCGTCTAATGGCTCTGTAATTGACCGTCTAGAGAGGGTTACATCTAGATTTGTGACGCGATCGGTGAACGTAGCTGCGTCGTGCGAGGAGTTGTCGTCACGTTGCGTTCGATTACCGCCGTTATGTTTCAGCTTTCGGCCCGAAACCCGACGAGGAGAAGGAAGCTGATCCTCCGGAGCCGTTCGAGTTCACCGAGACGTTCACCGAGGAGTAAAGCTCCGTCGCTGAAAATCTCTCTCCTCCAACGCCTTCATCGTCGGAACGCGAAAAAAGGTCACTCGTGCATATGTATACGCGCGCATAATTCTCTGTCTGTAGGAGCGGAAAAGATTTAAAAAAAAAAGAAAAAAAGAAAAAAAAACTGTCGCCACCCCCATCACCCATTCTGTCGATACGAGTACGCCGTTCTGCTGCAACACTTTCTTTTTTTATTTTCATACCATTAAGCCCCTGCTCGACATCGTCCGCCATCGAACTGATGCTACGTTTCTTCGAGTATTAATAAATATCATTTGCTCCGATCGTCAACATGCGTTTTATTTACTGGAAATCCTGTTGGTCGTTTAAGATAACCAAGAATTAATTTCAGAATTTACTTGTTTTTTTTTCTTTTTTTTTTAGGATTACAAGGTGAAGTTCAGGTAAAATAAAATGCTAACGCATTTGGGTATTCTTTTCTAGCGACACTAACCGTTACAAATATTCCATAGTATATTAAAAGTACATACTTCGAGCAAGCGTCTTTATAACATCTCCCGTCGCAGAACTTGAAAATGGTCCCCCGATCAATCTCACGCTGGACCATTTTTACCGAGTCCAAATACATAACGAAGCCTAAATTTTCTTAATCTTTAAGGCACGCACAGACACCACGTAAATGGAACATCCATTATTAGCATTCGTTTCCTCGGAATTAATTTCCAAAGCTTCTCTCGAATCAATTCGACCGTCGAACCCCTTCGAACTAAAACAGTCGCGGAATCGTCGTTCAAAGCATTCCCAACATCAGACCTCGGTTCGAGTATTCAGCTCTCCTTTATGCAAACTTCATTCACGTGGGTAGCGACGTCCAACGAGCCGCGACTATCGCTTGTAGAGGCAGAGTCGCAAATCAGGCGCCTCTGTCTGCCGTTGAAGCTTCCTTGGGGAGCTTAACCGCCCAGACCGGGGCGATCTTTCCGCTTCGCGTGAGAATACGCTGCAATTCCCAGCAAAAACGACTGCCACCTTTCCTCGCGTGCATCGCGATGATACGTTTTCGTCCGTTTTCAAACCGCCTCTGTTCGTTTCCGACGCGAGAATTCACAAAGGTGCCCGAAGATCGATGACGTCGAGCCGTCTGACGAACAAAGACGACTTATCAAAAACTATGAACACGACGGAAACCATTCGTCACCGCGCAGAATGCTATCTACGGGGTGTTTCGTTCAAAGTGGAGTTGTTGAATATGTCGCGAGGGTATGAAGTTATCCAGAAAATTGTTTGTACAATGTTGTGTCCTTTTCAGTAAAATGAAAATTGTGTATTTCCCAAATACACGCCTTTGTTTTCCCCGAATCGTTCCACTCGCTGTCTTTAAGAATTTATCTACGGCAATAAAATCGACACACCACGCACAACACGCTTTCCGTTTCGTTCTTTCTCTTCAAATAGCCTCCATTTTTTTTTATATAAAGTATACGTTGAATTCTTATGATTCATTAGCTTTTTGTTGCGAAATAGGCCATTACCAGAAATTCTAATCCTTCGATTCGAACTTCCTCCAAGGGGTAAAAACCCTCCAGTTTCCCAAATACACGCCTCTGTTTTCCCCGAATCGTTCCACTCGCTGTCTTTAAGAATTTATCTACGGCAATAAAATCGACACACGCGCGCACAACACGCGGTTGCCTCGCGAACAACCGTAATTTCCAATGGCAAGAAAAGTTTGCCCGTTCCGCTCTATTAATTCCCATTCCCAGCGTATACTCATTAATCTTGCTAAAATATGTACCTCGTTTCCGCGCGTAAACGCGACCAGGCGAGCAACCGAACTAACGATGACTTTCTAATTAACTCGGTCGACATTAAAGCGCGCCACGAACAATATAAATTACCATCGACGTTCAAGTATAACGCGCGACCGAAAGCAATTTCTAATAACACATCTACACCGTAACTTCTCGGATCTCTCTCGTCGATCGCGTGAAAAATGCGAAAAATATCCTGCCCGTCTGAAAAACACCAGGATTCCTTCCACGCCCGAGGGACGCGAATATCGCAAGACGAGCTTCCCGTAACTTTACTAAAAATTTACGTCAGCGACGCGAGTTCGAATTCCGTGGGAATGCAAATCCTAATTTCGCTGAAATATTGACTCACGGCGCCGGCCGTTGAACAATTCCGTGGCCCAGTTTTTTCGTTTGTATTCTCGTATGGAGATTGTCAGAATTTAATATATTCGGAATTCCTTGGGCCCCGATTTGCATCCTAATGGAGACAACACGCACGTCCCACCCGACCGAAATAGTTACTGCAAATTTTTATCACCGTAAACTGTTAATTTTTACCATTTTTTTGTCTCCTGCGTGCGTATGCAAACGATGTAGAATCCGTATGGAAATTCTTCGGTTGTAGAAGCACATTTATACTGCGTGTCTTTTTTAAAAATTTTCAGGAAGATAATGGCAACAGTGTAGTTGATGTTTCTTAACAACGATTTCGTTTTTATTCCGACCCTTTCTTCAGCGAAACTTCAAGCGCAACCCTCCGGAGCGACTCGATACTGCACATTTCGCAGATTTTAAAATCGCTTTTCAGTACCCCTTTCTGGCTGCCTTTGGTATCCACGATTTACGCTGTGAACGCAAGAAAGAAGAAAGAACCACGGGTTTCGTGCTGCACGACGAGTGCACGAGTGCCTGTCAACGGTTTAATGGACGGGGTATTAGGAACTCGGAATTGCCGGTTATGCTAGGAACCGTTTCTTCGTTTACTCGCTGCCATTTAAATCCGGTAATTGATACTTCGCATTTGCAATTTTTGTTAACGACCGCGATTATTATCGTCATCTGACTATTCTTTATGTCGACTGTATTTCTTATATTTGTTAAGGGCTATCTAAGATGAAAAAAATCAGCTCGATCAGAGCGTACACAAGGGAACGTATCCAATTGTCCAATAATTCCTTGATGATTGCTTAGTAACTATAAAAATCGTGACACAAGAATGATTCTTGAGAGTTACTATCGTTCTATATGCTACTATAATACTATTTACAATCAATGGAAAAACCGATAAATTATATTTAGCTTTTGTTTTGTATTTTTCTGAGAACTACCTACCACATAAGCTTTAACAAAATCGGCGTGTGACAATTGGATATGTTCCCTTGTCAGCTGGAACTGCACTCTTCGTGCAAACTGGCTCACCTTCGAGTACATCAGACTGAGCGGCAGGCTCATGGCAATGCTGAGGACCCAGACGAAGAGAATCTTCAGGATGACTCTTCTTCTGGTTTTATTGCGTCCGAACTTCATGGGGTACCGCAGGCTCAGGTATCGATCCACGCTTATGGTGCAGAGATGCATTATGCTCGCGGTGCAAAATATCACGTCCATGCAGATCCAGGCGAGGCAATAGACCGACGGCAGCGGGAAGTATCCTGAAATAAAAAATTAATTCCTTTTTACGTGGAACGGTAACAGGAAAGGTATCACCATGTTTAGAAATAAAAATAAAAAATTGACGCGTTTGTGTAAACGGTTTCACAGTGTTTTCATTGTCAACGAAAATAATATTCATATTCTATTCGCGATATTTGCAAACTGTTTAATTCTAAAAGTGAATACACTATATATTTGTTGTATTTAGAACAGATTGTTTTGTTGTCTTTTTTTTTTTTGGCTAAGTTTAGTACTAATGAAAATTGTTTACTTTATAATACACGTTCACCTTTTCCAGACAATAATACTGAAAATAAAATAAAACAAATACTTACAAAACTTAATAGCAAATGAAACACTCAAATACATGTACTGAACGAATTCAGAACAACAATCGATCAAATATAAGCTAACATTTCCGTAAATACGATTTGTAAAATTAGATTGGGAATATGTGGTCGGTCGAAAATACTGTTTAATATAACATTTATCATTAAACGTTGAATATTTATCGTCATAATATTTATAATCATAAATTAATTATTATTTGAATAGAGATTTAATTTCACACGGAACGTGTCGGTAATGAAAAACACGTCCACGATATTTTTTTTTTTTTTTTTTTTTTTTTTATAAATATTCTAACGCTCGAAGAACCGTCCCAGCTGATCGTTTTTTTGTTTTGCGCCATGCCTTTTTTTATAAATAAATTTCTACCTCCTGGCTCAAAGGTGAAACAACACGCTCGTTGACTGGAATTAAATTTGTATACCTGGAAACCAAATTGAAAATTAGTGTCGAAATAAACGGACTCCTTTGTGCCGTCGAGAAATTTGCCTGGCTCGGAAAAGCCAGTTTAAAAATTTTCCTCGTTTTCACAGCCGTGCGCAGAGCTTTACGTATGATTGATGGAGAAAAATGGCTCTCTCGTCACGGAATTGTTTATCTTGCGGGGAAAGTAACAATTCTCGTGTAATGGAATTCAAAACAGATTGGCTATACTTACATTCATCTTTATGATATTGAAATAATAATAGCGACAACAATGCATCTTCGTTGGATCATTATATAAACACGAACATTTCATACATCTTCTATATATATGTACTAAGTGTCATTCTGACTTAGTTAATTCTTCATAGAATTTAGAATGATGAATTTCCCAAAATTTTTGACCGAATATCGAATCTTGTTCCTATTTCGTGGAATATTATATAAACACGAACATTTCATACATCTTCTATATATATATATACTAAGTTTCATTCTGACTTAGTTAATTCTTCATAGAATTTAGAATGATAAATTTCCCAAAATTTCTGACCGAATATCGAATCTTGTTCCTAATACATTTTTCCCAATTTTATTATACAAACTCCCGCGTGCTTTGTATATTTAATATGTTTCTATACGCGAAGAGATAAATTCAACGAAATCGAGTATGGCGTAATTTAAATTCATAAGGTGACCGTCGGAAGTAAAACTCTGCAGAAGTCTGGCTAGGGTTAAGACAGTAGTTGCAGATGTTCCAATTAAAATGTAATATGGGAAGCTTAACGACTTCCCTGTACCGGAACCTAATTTATAAATTTCCAAGTCCTGTCACACCGGGCTGATCTCCAGAATTATTAAGTTAGCCAACGAGCCGGGATGGAAAGATAGAAATTCTAGGAGCGTCGTTTACATCGACTCAACCAGAATTACTCATCGTTCTAAGGGCTGTTGTTAGTCAGCGCACGTCAGCGCGTGTACCCAGCGGTGGAGATACAGGGGAATCGTAAAAACAGCAGGGCGCGATGACGAGCTCGCGCTTAAATGTCGGGAGTCGAGACCTTTGGGGACTTCCGCGAGAATCCTAGGTATTTTTTACTTTTACGACGTGTACGATATTACATCGGTGGCTTGGACGTTTTAAGGGATGGAATCGCCTAAGTGGCTTAATTATCGCTATCAAGACAAGAAAATTACGAGTATTATTTCGTTTCCAAGTTTTATCGTAATTTCGAGTGCAACGACACTGTGACTACCTAGATAAGAAAATCGCGAGTATGGCAAACAATTCTATTACTTAAGCGACAAATAGATAATGCTCAAAGTGATTCGTGAACATTTTAACTCTTGGAAAACCTCCCGTGGACGTTACATTTTCGGCGCATGCCATTTCTGATAAAGAAATTTCAGTCGACAGGTTCAAAGGGTGAAACGATTGCTCCCGTGCGTTGAACGCGAATTTGTAAAATCGGAAACCGGATTGGAAGTCAATTTCGAAATAAATGGATTCTTCCATGGTGACGAAAATTTGTCCACGCGATGAAATTTGCCATGAGGCTATAGTAAATGCTTTTTAATCTATAGTTGCTTAACATTTGTTGCTATCCATCGTGTACTTCGACTAATTAATAGACTGCTTATGCAAGGGGTGGGGATTACGTAGGAGATAATAGATAAAAACATAAATTAAAGTGTATATTCTAGTTTTTTATATTTTACATATTTATGCATCTGTACACGTCCTTGTATATTTTTGAATATTTACATTCGTAATGAATGCATAAATATAAAAAAGTTCGCTGTTCTCTCGAATGCACCTCGGTTTAGGAAAGCTGTTACACTAAAACGCGGTAGATTTTTTAGGGTTGTACAATTTGCGGAATCAATATAAGCCGGCATGTAAAAACAAATGGAAATGCTTTCGTGAAAATATCCTCGGCGAGCGTTCCCATTTTGTAAATTGCCGTCGACTTTCTGTCGTTGAAACGCGCATAAAAATGACATGTTAACGAAAATTGAGGACACTTCCGTTCGTCGAGGTAACGAAGAAAGCAGGTAAAAAATCGCGTATCGTGGTGGAGCACTTCCCTTAATTGGAAACAAGCACTATTTTTGTAAATTACGCAAACACGTACAGACTGCTGGCAAATTGCAATTTTGGTCGTTACGTCACAAAGGTTCCAAACCCTTGGAAAAATTAATTAATTAAATGAACTAAATAAATTGAAGTAATGAATAATAAGAATTATTATTTAAGATCGGATTGAGTGCTTCATCTTGTATATTGATAAAAAAAGTAAATTCTAATTTCTATTCATTCGTTTATCGTATTTATTTTTGCGTCTTGCTCTCAATTTTCCTAGAAACACGCATGTGATCCTAAATAGTATATTCCGCTCGGCTTCCAACGATTACAACGTCTCCCGTCGTTGAATATCAAAATTTTCTGCAAACTCGTGACACGTGTTGTTTTAGTTAATTATGTCCTTTATGGAATCGCAGCCTTTATTCTGATATTTCTAAAGCGTGCACGACCGGAAATGGAACATTCGGATTATTCGTAATAACGTTTCCCTGTGGTGGTTGAATATCATGATGAATTTGCATTGACCAAGCCTACGGTTTTAAAAGTAATTACCTCGAAAGACTTAATACTTTCACACACGCTACGATATAATGACGTATAGAGTGCCAAGTATACGTTAATCGGCATTCCCACGTCACGATCAAATATAACGCAAACATGACGATGATAAAGCGAAGTCACAAAGGAATACGATCCCAGTTGTAAATACACGTCACCTTCGTACACGCTCCTTTGATACATGAAATTAATTTTTAATTATGCTTCCACCTTCTCGCAACAATTTTTATCGTGTCGTGATAGAAACTTTTTAATAACTACTAATGAATAAGCAATAGAGAAAGAAATACAAAAAAATTATAAAAATAATGCATCACTGGTACTTCCAGCGAAAACGTATTCTAAAAGAATATCTGTAAAATTATCAATTCGACCAGTAATGATTAATTCCTTTGCCTGAAAACAATCATTTTCCGCAATTCTCGTATCCGTACACCAATTCTTTTTTAATGAAAAATTCGTTGGACAGGAAAATTGATAGTAAATATTATTATGCATCAGGCACAATTGGAAAACAATTTCGCAATCTGATTGTTTTTTACTGTTTCGGCATCACAGAAAAAATGTTTAATGTTTATTTAATCTGATTCGTCGCTTCTTCTTATCGCCTGACTACAGCATCGCTGCTGTATTACGAATTTTATATAGCAGTAACAGATTAATTATTATACACATCGTATCGATTTTAGCAGGAAAAAGGACAATGTGTTATTTATGATAGTATCCTAGTTAGAAAAGTGTAATATTTACATGTAGTACAAATCCAATGGTCAGAAAGGGTATATTACTCTTGGTCTGACCATATACGGTCCCATACTACTTCCCGCTCTGACCACCTCGAAACGCAAAAATTCTTTCGCTGCTAAGTAGCGCACCAATGTCGCGTCTTTGCGCGCGAAATTTCCAAAATTCGCGTGTCTCGAATTTTCTATTAATCCAATTCGAGGGTATCAAGGTTCCTCGGAAATGTTAACAACTATTTATTCCGTAACCAACGGATCCGGTTACGAACGAAATTCCGAAATCTCCGCGAATTTTAGGGTTGCCTCGGAGTTAGCCGGCAATTTCCGAATCTAGTTACCCCCGAAAGGCCCCCCGCGGAGGAAATTATTTCGCAATTTAAGAAGTCGGTTACGCGGACGGTTTTCCAGGACACGGTTATCGCGGCGTGGCGGAATTTATTAAAAAGGTGGAACGGCATTCGTGTCGGTGTGGATGGAGTCCTTGCGGTGTCCTTGCATCATGTAATAGCACGATGATGCGACAACATTCACAGGGACAGGTGATACTGTACGATCGAAAAATGAACGAGAGAAGAGATTGAGAAAAGCTGTTCGTTCTTTTGATAATTAGTAGTTTAGAATTTCATATTACCTGTACGTATATGTATATATTTAAGAGTACGTATGACAATTCGGTATACGTTTTCTCCAGGGAATTAAACCCTATGCCGAGGCTACAATCAAATCTTATACGTATATATTCTATATATTTCCACATGTATGTATGTAAATATATATCCTTTTTATATTTCATATTTATATTGATATTTCAATTATTCGTTCTTTACAGACATATACATATAAGAATAACTGAAATATAAAGTACTACATTCAATGAAATACGATTCGACGGGAATTCTGTGGAAACGTGAAATGACCGTCATCACTTTTTATTCCATTCAACAAATATGCCACCCTACTACATAAACATGTTTCTTTTTTTTATAATCCTCTGTACACTCTTTTCAACCCAAATGCCAATGCCCCCTCCCCATTTTCCAGGCCGATGGCGATCGAATAATTAATTCAATCCCGACGGTACGTACAGAGTCGTTGGAACAGAAACAGGCGACGATGAGGATTTACGGTTCCAATTTGCACGATATCCGAGGTTTATGCGCGCTCCGTCGACGATTATTAATAACCGCTCGGCATATTTAAAATTCAGCAAACCGTACGGCGCGAGTCGGGCGACCCGTCGCGATAATATTTATGAAGCCGCGATCGCCGTCAATTTATTCGATCGTTTGTAACAATAAATCCCGACGTTCCATCAAGAATCAGCGCTCGACTCTTCCGGGCCATTGTGCTTCCGATAATCGATCCGATCCGACGCGTGAACTCTTTTTTTCATCGCTGCATTCACGGGCAATAAAAACAAAACAAAAAAAAGAAAAGAAAATACGAACAAAACAGAAAGGGACGGGAACGAGAACGAAAGAAACAATGTCGTTTCCGTCTGAAATGACATATACCTTCGTTGTATGCCGCTCGGTGAGAAATTTATACCCGCGAGCTGAAGGGATGAATCGTTTTCCAGAACGCGGATCATAAACCAACGCGAGTGGATTTGCTCGCGAGATATTGATTACACCCGAGCAATTAAGACCCGATTCAACCACACGTCTTTGCGTGCATCGTTCGGGGCTGTAACCTCTTTCCGTTTCAACGTTCCCTCCCTTTGAAGGAGAATGTGGCTTTTTTCAATGTTCATCTCCTTCGTGTACGATTATCGTTTCCGTCAGTAAGGGATTTCAATCGCGTAACCTTTTATTTTGCATGCTTCGCAAAATTCTATTACACACTTCTCCAAGCACATGTACAAGAACGTATCGCATATTCGATATATATTTTGTAATATTCGATTATTCGAACCTTCAAACATACGTATTATTTGCTAGTAATTATAAAGATAAAATCAGAAGAAATACGATGCTGTCGTTCGAAGGAGAACCAACTTCTAAGTGAAAAGAATGTATCAGGGTACGCGATGTACGCGAACCGAATTACAGTTTTCGAACTCAACCTCAATTAAACCTAACCCGTTTTCTCGCAAACGATGAAAGCAACTTTAATTACCGTCAGCCGAGGGGGGGAAAGTATACCGAAAAGAACCGCGGCACTGGAACGGTGCGAGAAGATTTACATGTTCAATTATCCATTTGCTACGAAAGCAATTCTCGCACGTTGGTTCCAACAGGGCTCACGCGTCGCGGCTTCGCACGTGCTCGAGCCTCCCTCTCGACATTTTTCGCATCTGTGTCGGTGTGAAAACGTTTTCACGCGACCAGGATAATATTTCGAGCTACAAGGGCGACGGATTTAACTGCCGTGACATTTACAATTTTTCGCGTGCGCGAAACGGCGGATTCGCCGAGGCGCGATTTTCTCAGCTGATTTCGACAGGGGATGGGACGCGTGAAAATCATTGCTGTATTCAAATATTTTGGTTTCTGAAATGGTTGACTCGGTAGGTGATCTATTTTCCGGAGTTTGTTATACGTCTTTGAATTTATTATACGCCTTTGAAATATTTCTACCAAATTATATTTAAAATATTAAGAAATTGCTGAAGTTGTTGCCTTTTATATTATAGGTTACTTTGTTGAGAGCTCTAAGTCAATGGAAATTTAATTTCTTGCTATGAAAATATTAGTCAAGGGCTCTGACAGGTGACAGGTGTATTCGATGTTGCGATAAACTCATACCGTGGAAGCCACGAGGATGATTATTTCGAGAATCGTTCGGAATCTTGCAACATCCTGACGATTTTAGTTAATCAACGTCCTTGGACATGAAAATTTAATATCGCGCTAAAACATTCCGCGCTGTATACTACCCGGTAACGCGCGATACCCATTGTGACCTGTTCATAAATAATTTGTCCGCGCTCGTGCATGTATCGTTACGAACTTCCCATGGCAATACACGATGCATGTATACGATACGAACGTGTAACAGACGATGAATCGAAAATAACGATCCAAAATGTATGAATGCGCTCCGAAAATCACAAGTTCGAGAGAAAATCCACTGCATCGAAGTTTAGGAATTTCGTATTTTGCAAGCAGTCGCTCCCGTTTTAGAGTTTACCGTGTAAACAAATATTAAATACGCAATTTAAAAATCCCTTTCAGGAAACTATTTTATAGATCAAAATCAATAGGTGAAAATGTATCGATAGACTATGAATGTTTACGCAAATTCAGAGAAAGGATTAAGGTTCAAATCAAAGTATGTTTTATGTTCCAAACGATGTAATTGGTATTTTATTGTTGATATTTCATTCGATTTTGCATCTATGCCCACCCTTCTACATTTTCGCACATTTTCCAGTTGCCATAAATGCACGAGCATTCGTGAAATCGATAAACCTTGTTTCTTTTTTCTAAAAAGTACGCGTTTCAAAATATTTCTAGGAAATCGATTCCAGATCGAACGCACACCTAGTTTCTGCCAATTTTCCACCGCGGTACATTTGTTCGTCAGGTTTTGGGTTCCAAAATTCGGTTACAGTTCCGTGGTTTCGAAACGGAGCAAATTGAGACGCGACCCGCACAGCGAAACACGCGAGTTTCCACGACCTTCTGGTTCCCGTGCAGCGGATCCGTGTAAATCCATTAAAGTTGTAACCGTACGCGAAAGCTTCCTGCGTCAAACTGATCCCGACGAGGAGTTAACGCGGTTTTAAGTTTCAACCGTGCATCGTTCGATAACATTTCCATACGCTTCGCAGAATGATATTTCGGCGATCTAGCGGGATAAAACTTATATGATCCAATATCTCGGAAACTGTTGGGCCGTCCGCGCACGAAGCTACTCAAAAGAAACATAATTGGTGACGGAGATCACAGACTAGTTATTGGTTAATACAACCAATTGGAAATACAAACTTATTGGTTAGCAATGATTTTGAACATTTTTAGAAAAAGCATCTACCGCTGTCCGTGCGGTGTAATATTACAGCAAAGTCATATTCTCGAACAATACTTTGTCACGAATAATAGCGAGGGCTAATGACTGCGAATTTGTAAAGTGTAAAAGTGCAAAAGTGTAAAGTGTATATATATATATATATATATTTCACGTCGGAATAGGTGGCACGCTGACTGGCACGCGAGTTGCTCTAGGATGTTGAATAATAATAATATAGAATAATATATACAGAATTCTATATACTATATATATATAT
>NC_071980.1:6624719-6637550 GCF_026283585.1 Hylaeus volcanicus | reverse complement strand
ATATATATATATAGTATATAGAATTCTGTATATATTATTCTATATTATTATTATTCAACATCCTAGAGCAACTCGCGTGCCAGTCAGCGCGCCACCTATTCCGACGTGAAATTACTTCAGTGTTGCATCGGTCACGTCAGTAAATTTCGTTTAATTTTTAACTCCCTTAACTGCAAACGACTGGACCCATTCAAGAGTTAAAGACGTAGAATCATGGTTGGGCCGCGAGTAGAAACTTCGTGGGCGGCGTGGAAGGGCAGAACTCGCGAACGACCGTGACTTTGGCGTGTCTCGGATCCCGTTGCTCGTAGACCGCTGCATATTGCAACAGGCGGTGCACCGCGTCGCGCGGTTGCATTATTAAGAAGTTACCCTAACGTACCGTCGCGACGCGTCGGCGTCGTTCCCGTCGCCGCAGCTGCGACCGCGCCAGGAAGTTTCGTCGTCGTAGGGAATCTAATAAGCGAAGACAAGTAAATTAAACGGTGCGAACTTTTATCCGAGTAATTCCATTCTTGCCGATGGTAGTTCCTTTTTCGTGGCTCTCCGCTTGTTACTGCGGACTTGTCGGAGCGCTGTGCGGAGTGGAAATTAGCGTAACCTGCCAAACGAGCCACCGCTGAATGTTGCTTGATTTATCGCGGAGAGGTGGAAAGAAGAATCGTGGAGAAGTTAAAGGTGCAGCGCAAAGGGCAGACGTGGAATCGTGAATTGCGAGGAGGTGACGATCGATGGAGGATGCTGACCATGCAACCGAGAAGTCGATCAGCCTTGGTCCTGCGATATTTGTGTCATTTTATTGTTGAATTTTGATAGTTGTTTATTGATATTTCTGTTAACGTTTGCGAAATAGGGAAAACGGGAAATAAAATATTGAAATGTAAAGGTTGTTAGTCAGATACAGGGAAATACGATGAAATTAGATGGAATGAGATTCGATACGATTAGGTATTGTTAAATGTAGTCAAATATGGTGGAGTAAGATAAAATAAGATTCGATGTAATTAAGTATTGTTAAATGTGGTTAGGCATGGTGAAATGTGATGACATATAAAATATAATATGCATGTTATGAACTTAAAATATAAAGTGTCGAATATAAAATATAATATGAACCTTGAAATCCAAAATCTAAAATATATGACACATAATATGAAACTAAAAATATAAAGTCGTGAATATAAAATATAAAACGTACAATGTAGTGTTAAATATATATATATTATATATATATATATTGCCTTAAGGAACCAAACGCAATAATAAAAGCAAAATTATTCTAAACACCTGAGAAGCAGACTCACAGACCAATCAATTTCCCTGGTTGGTCACAATTTCTCCTTCACCAAAAACACCAACGAGAGCTTCCATTTTGGCGCGTCTCCCCTAGCGTACATTATCATGAACAGGCCACCTAATTGAAGGCGCTTCAGCTAAGGAACTTCGATAAGAGAGCAACGTAAAGCGCCGACGGGTTCTCCACCAGCACTTTCACGGAACGTGGTGTCGGCCAATTGAATACGCGGTCGACCTTAACCAGATAACCGTAGCGATCCGTGAACGAAACCGTAATGCTTTCTGCAAATTCGCTGCTCGCGAATGCCACGGGCATCCACTCGCGGCTCGCGAGCAATTACCTGGAAATATTCGCCTAACCGTATCGCGCGAATATCGCCTGGCAAAAGTAACTACGGTTCGTGCACCGAGCGGTTTCTGCGAAACGTTCGATACCGACGCAACAACAACCGCGATTCGTGATGCATTACGGGGCCAGGGGGAGTTGTACGAGTCTCGCGTGCACGCGAAAACGACTCGTAAAACCATGTTTCGATATCGTCGATACGTTTCCCTTCGAAATCGATACCCTCGCGTTTTGATATTTTATGCGAAATATGAAATACGATGAAACGCGACGAAATGCGATGAATCGTAACGACGTGTTTTATTTTATAAAGAGAGCAAGTTGGAATTTGATGTGTCGAGTGAAACATATTTGGGGACGAATGAATTTCATTATTTTGTGAATATTTTTTTGCGAGGCAAAGTTTCGTTTTCGAGATTAATTCGAATAAAATGTTGTCCGTCTCTAAAGACGTTCTAATATTCAAATTTCTATGAGATGAAATACGTTAAGCGATAAATAAACGTGGTTTCACCAGTCGAATAAATTTGACGAGTAAATGTTTTGATTTCGTGATTAATTCGAATAAAATGTTTTCCGTCCACGACGACAACCTATTATTCAAACTTCGCACATTCGAGTAACGTTAGGAGACCACAAGGCCCGCGTCTAACGTAGGTATAGTTCAATCTGTTTTGAAAATAACGGAATACAGTTACTAAGCGTGCAAAGTAATGAAACGCTTAAAGGAATTTAGAACAAAGGAGATGCGCATTAATAATGTGCCACGCAGTATCGTAGGCAAACAACGGTGAACCGAGTCCATGAATATGTAATTTCTCAGCTGTATGGAAGTTTCCTTCGACACGTGGAGCTGTGTTAATTCCTCGCTTCCCCGTGCATTTATCGCTGTCATTTCGTCGCGGGACCGGTGAAATTCTCTACTCGAAAACAGCCCTTCTAATTCACACACCCCGGCGCCATTGCGTCGCGCGCTCTATGAAATGTTAATCGTCTATAAAATCGAAAATCTGAGGATCGCGGTGGTGCAAATAAAAAACAAAATTAAACCTTGTTTCTTCTTCTTTCGCCATGTTACATCGTGTTTACGTTCCTAATTACGATCTCCCTTTCACTTCCATCCACGCTCCATCCACGTTGAACTCTTTCACAATTCGATCGATCTACCAAATTAAAAACAATACACCATTCAGGAAAGTTCCAAATTTTATCGGCGCAACGTCCATTAAATTCGCCAACGTTCTCCCATTACTCGCGAGCGTAATAGCGACGAAAATTGAATTTTTGGCGACAACCCGGAGCACGGAAAGGCAAGTTTGTACGAACGTTACTATGGTCGCGAAATTAAAGAGAAACCGCTGGACTACTTGTTGTACACGGCCTGGTCGACTGAGAACACTTCCCCGATTCGCAATACACCGGCGCGAGCTCTGCGGCTTTCGCTGGACACGCGTTTTCGTGGCTTCCGTCGAAAATGGTGAAATTGTTATGCTCGTGACGCGTCGTCTCGATTCAGCGGAAGCGCGACCCATCTCGTTAACAATGCACCTCCCGTTGACGGCTCGTCAACTGGGGGTAATAAAATAATGAGATAGTCGTCGTTCTTCTAATTAAAGTATCGTTTGCGATGCTGCGGCGACACAGGCGTAATTGTTAACGCGTTCGTTACGTCGACGTTCAATATATTAAATACGGCAAAATACACGAGCCACGCTTGGAATTAATTTATCCGACTATAAATTCTTTGCTGGATGTGACGTTCTCGGGATAAATGAGCGCTTGGATTCGAAAGAAATTGGAATGTCTCACAGGCGATTTCGATGATTGTTTATTATTTAATCGATCAAGGTATGTAGTTACGATGGGACGTTCGAGAATTCATTCTTTAGGATTCTTCTATTTTTATTATTCATCCTAAATACAGCAAAACATATGGAACCTTCGTTTCTATTTGTCACATGTTACGGTACATAAATGTTAGGGGTCACGATGAAACCGAAATATGTGGTAATCCGTATAAAATTAGGAGTTTCGGTCATCATTTCACTAGTTTCGAATCTCTCTGGAAATTATATGCCATCCTTGAAAGATACAGTCTTTCGAATTCTTCTATTTCGATTCCAACTACTCTATTCTAATTGCTTTCCTCGTCTCGGCGCCAATTCATCACGCCAACGTCGCGTCGTAATTTCACTCGGCGCACTCCATTGCATCGCGATTTCCGTTGCATACTATAATTACACACGCGATATCGTCAGTCAACCGAACACGAAGATAGCACGCGTCTCGCTAATCGTGTACGTCTGACGCGCCAGGAGGATTTCTCGCGGGGGCATGTGTCTACTTCGATGAGACAGGATCGCAGAGTGCAGCGGGAAAATTCCCGTTCAAGTATTAATTGCATTTTAAGCCCCAAAGGCGAAGCTTAGCGCCCCGTAACCAGTCGAACTGCGCTGCGCGTGATTAAATCCTGGTCGTTTTGCGAAACTGTGCAACGACTGACGATATTACTGTCGATGCCACCATCGTTTCACGCACTGACGAAACGAATTTCCGCGCGTGATTTCCCTCTGGGTTCTAAAAATGCTTTTAAATTGGGAAATTCATCGCAAAGGAGTCATTGATTTCTGGCCCGTATTGGTTAATCTGTACAGGTTGGCAGTATTAAGTTGTTGCGTGTGTAACGTCTGATATTTTACCATGGGAAGTTGTCCTTGTTTTGGTAAATCATTCTAGTAACACATTCGCTACCACTGACGTGAATTTCTTTTTATTTTATATACTACGTATTTACGATATTGATATTTCGAACCATATTTTGTAATTTTTATCTTCGACCGTAACGATATAAATTCGCGACGTCCAGCCCCTGAATTTTATTATTTTCGTCGGTACTTGATCGACTCACTTTGATCCTTACTTCGGTCAATAAACTTCATTTATAACAACGATGCAGGTTTATTAATTTTTTTTCGACGAAAGTGAACATCTCACTGCGTCAACATGATAATTTGTTGGAACGTCGACATTGTCACGACTATTACCAATTGTTGCACAAACGTTAGAAATTCTTTAGACGAAGTTCGAAAGACTAAAAACTCATTCAAAGCTGTTCGTGTCTTCTTTCGAACTATCGACCCTAAGTTTTTACACGCAAGGCAGTCGTCCACGAACTTCCTCCATTATGCATTAACTTCGTTGAAGTTTCTAGCAACTTCCAATTGCTCTTTCCGAGCGTAAAGTGATCGTGAAAGAATGTTTTCACTCGGCTATTACTTTTCCTTTCATTTATTTCTAATCCCCGATTTTTCTTACGAACACGCGTGACTTAACGATTATTTTTCACGCGATTTAATTGTTATATCTTACAGGTGTTACCGATCGCGAATTACGATACGCGCGTAATTTTAACGTGCAATTAATTTACGAAAACAGTACTCTCGACATTTAGCTGTCGTCGCCTAAACACAACTTTCGCGTCTGTTTTACGCGAATGTAAATTAAACACGCGTAAATTGAATAAATTATTTGACCGATCGTCGGTATCGCGGATAATTTACTTGTTTAATTTCGCATTCAACGCGCAACATCGCCACTGAAATAACGAGGTAAAGAATTGTCGGCAATATCGAGTCATTAGGTTTTTTTTTTTTTGTTTTCCTGAGCGAACGATGTCGTTGTTTCTATTCTCGTCATTCTACATTCTTCTTGTTTTTCACTTTCGTCCCATTCACTTCGGAACTGATTTTTCTCGATTGTTTCCTCTCGCGCTGTTCGATCGCTCGCCGAGCATAATTGGCGTCCCATCAGCGGACCAACTCTTCTTTCTGTGTTTCCAATCCGACTCAATTTCCTGATTGGTCCTCATACGTATCTATAGATTGCCAACATCCTTCTTCTCCTGCTAGAATTATGGTTTCCAGGGATCGAGGATTAACATAATTCTTATTCGAATTAAAATTTTAAATGGCGAATAGAAAATATACAATTTTGCATTATTTTATCGTTGTAAAAGTAGTACAAACCTTTAAGGGGATTAGCCAATCGAGAAATCAATGTTTTTTATTGCATTTTTCGAAAATATTATCCTTTCTAAATAAAAATCAATTTGATCTATATGAAAAATTAAGTAAAAAGTAAAAACAGAAGTTTTTTCAACACGCTCTTACAGAAAATGATTAATATCTTCACAAAAACTCAAAGTAATTGCACGCTAATTTTTATCGTCTTTCTCTAATCGTTAACGCACACCTGTGACAAATTTCAAATACCCAGAGTACGTACCTTCTTTCGCAGCGAATTTTAAATCCGACAAACGACGCTTCGAGTAAGACCATCCTCCTTAACGAGAAAACGTAAACCTCGGCATGAACGCACGCTACGCGCATATTAACCATTCGAAACCGATGAAACGCCGGTGTAAAAGCTGTGTTCGCGACCTTTAATGGCTCCTCTGCCACGAAGATGAAAACGCAAATTAGAGTGCACGGAGTTCCTTCAAAAAAAAAAAAAAAATGAAGTACCACGGTGCCTCAATTATACAATAAATTTTTCCCGTCCGTTCCGTTGGAAAAAAAAACATGGTCGCCATTCGCAGATATTCGTTACGAAAATATCTCCGGCTGTTCAAGATGCGCGGGCACGGACCAAAGTGGACTCTCGCGGGAAAATAATATTTTTACCTCTCTCGTGGAACGCGAACGCTCCAAAATATACGGAACCGGAGAGGTTAATCTTGCATTTGACAGCGACAAGAACCATATCTGCGCGGGTTGACGGCGACCGGACTCGACGTGCATGACAAAAACTAGCATAAACTTCGCGGGGAATCCTAGAGCATCCGGGTAGGTGCTAGTCTCCGATTCTAATGGAAGCCGCGTTTTTCGCTGGGTTTTCTTCCGTGGACGTTTTGTCCCACGGCGTTGCCATTCTCGCGTAGAATATGCTAGAGGACGTACATAATTCGCAACGATACATATTTCAGTTGGCTGGTCATTTTTAAACGAACTTGGAAGTAACGATTTCGAGAGACACCTTAGAATTAGTTTATTTATGTAAACGGTGCTTCGGTATATTATCAGTAAAAGTAAACTTATGGCCTTCTGAATCACAAATTATTGCAACAGAAAATCGTATATTTTCTTTTTAAAACAACAAACTTCGTATCGCTTTTCGTTAACAGAATAATAACCTGTGTTAAATCTTGGCGCCCAAGGCGAAACGCTTTAACGTGCAAAGGGTTAATTTCTATTTCTAACGAAACATTTTCTAAACTTTCTCGACGTTAATCTTCACAAAAATAGAGCAACTGTATATGAACAACAAAAATCCCCAAATACTTCAATTAAACATACTTGGTTAACGTTTCAAGGACCCGAGACTTTTCCGATAGATTCAACTTTTACTTCGAATGCATCCGCAGCGCAGGATTGTTTGCAAACTCGATTATTAAATCAGTGGTTTAAACGGAAAGGCCAATCCACAGTGGACTCGTGCTTTTTGCGTTCGTGGCGATTCGTCCACCTGTCAATTCGGCTCCCATTCGTCGAACTTTCGGGGCCAGTTGCAGCGAGGTAGAGTACTTGGAAGTAGTTTCGCTGAATGAGGGTTGCGAGGCACTGATTCAGTTCGGAGTTTTTAGGTTGACGGTGGAACGTCCTTTCACGGGATTAGGCGACCGACGGGCGAGCTTGGGAAACGGGCAAACGAGCTGGTGAAACCGTTTTTCGAATGGAGCGTCGCTTTCAATATGTTTTTCAGCTGGCTCGGCCTCTTTCGAGACGCAACTTGGAAGATCGACCGAAGCAACGTAATTTGTATCGTGCGAGAGACAGCAATTTCCTCTGCGCGGAAAATCGACGCGAACAGTCTAGTACAAAAGAGTGTCGATATCACCTTGGGGGGCAGGTTTGGGAATTCTTTTGTGGCAATTGAAAGGCCGAATGTCTATTGTCCGAGGGTGTTCGTTTCCCTGACAAGGCCTTCAACTGGAAATCGAAACGTGGCATTAGGTAAAAGGCTTTTGAATTCTCTTCGAATATTGTTTTAATACAGTGATATATTCAGATTAGGGCAATATTAAGACTAGGTTCGGCTTGAGGTACGCTCTGGATTTTGGTGACATGTTAGGTTGATATAGTTGAAGATATTTCTATTTAAACTAGAGTTATGAATCGTTTAATGTTGAGGCAAGAAATTAATTTCTAATAATTATCAAGTACACTTGCAATTTGTTAGAAGAACAACAATAAGAAAAATTTGCAGGCTGCTGAATAGAGAAATCGTATAGAGAAATTGTAATGGCCATCAGGTTGAGACTGAAGTTATGTACGTAAATGTAAGAAAGATCGAAAGTGTCCAAAATAATTCAAGAATGAGAATATCCAAAATAATTGAAGAAAGAAGGTGTCCAAAATAATTCAAGAAAGAGGCGTCCAGAATAATTCAAAACTTCTCCGTTGCACCTACTACAATACATCCACCATGACGTTCAAAATAATACATTCTTTGATTACTAAATTGCACTAACGAAGATGAAAATACGCCAAAAATTAACATTCATGTATCCGTAGAAAAGTATAGTTTCTCCTTTCCATCGAGAGAAATACAAGACATCTCCGTTGAACCTGATATAATACACCCTCCCAAGGCGGTACATCCATCATGATCGTTTATGATTTACGGGACGGATACAATCGCGTACGTGTAAAAATTTCACCGGCTGGGAAATCGGTGGTCATTATTTTTGAATTTCTAAACGTTATCCGACCGTTCCAGTTCCGCTTTCAATTGGTCGTCTTACGTGCGGTTTCTCATATTTTTAGAGCGGGATCGGTGTGGATGTCGCGACTGTCGATTTAATCAACTTGGTCGAATTTATGTCGCGAAACGTCGACGTCTATTTGATTTTAAATACCGGTCCGGCGATGCGCGGGGTCCGGATTGGATGAAATTTAATTAATGGCTCGTCGACCGTGCGCGTAGAAGCTCGTAGAATTTCACTCTGGCGAGTTCCATGGAATTTTCAATAGCCACCGATTAAAGAGCATCGACGTTGAAGAATAATGGATCGGACGTATCGAAAATATTCTTTTAACCGACCAGAACGTACCACTTGCTGTATGAAGTTCGATAAGCAATCGATGTACAGGGTGTATTATTCAACTTGACACTGTAAAGTATCTCATCTTTAACGATACGAATGTTCAGGACAAGTATTATATGAAATTTTATGGTTTGGCTGCATTGATCAACCATCCCTTAAGAGATAAAAAAAAAAATATCTAGGTAAATTGAAAACGAAACCGAAAAATAATTTGTTATTAATCACAGTATTCGTCCCTTCGTCTCGAAGAATTTTTCCCTCGAAAAATATAGAAATTGACCCACTTTCTTGTGTCTTGAAAATGAATTATGAGCAACGAGCTTCCCCCTACATTTTCTGAGAACTTTGCAGCACAAACGAATTTAAAATTTTTAATTTACGAACGCCTGCGTCCCAGGGAATGATAAACCCGTAATCCAGTGCAACGGAAACGTTACGCATCTCTGAAATATCCTCTTACATCGTAAATTCCATCCTGGGTAGCCGTTCCTCGCATCCTAATGTTGCGATTGCACGGACTCGAGGATCGTTCCTCGCATCTGGGCGCGCAATGAAAAACAACTTACCACCAGATTTCCCCAAACAGACGGAATTTTCCTTTCGAACGGCGAACGAAACGATCGTAATTTATTTAAATATTTTCACTGTGGAGCCGCGCGATCCCTCATCGGAAACAGACTCCTGGCCAAGGGAAACCTCATTATCGAACAACCTTCATTCGATTGCTAGAGAGGGTTTTAGCATTTTAATGAAAGCTTAAACCGTTTCCACGCGATCGAGCCCATTCGGAGCGATTCGACGCCATTCTTCACGGGTAAGCCGCGGGTGCAAGAGATTCTGAGAGCTAATGTCGGACTACGGAGAAGCTTTGTTCACCCCCTGCCAATGAGATGCGATCGACGCTTCCCTTTCGAAAGTTGCAATCCTCTCCTGCAACATAAGACTCGCAGGATTCCATTAGGTTGATGCAACAAACGTACCTAAAAAATTTAATTATATTGCATAGCTTACACTGAAGTGTAAACGAGAAAAATGCAGAAGAATTGGAAGAAAATAGCAAATGGATGAAGAGGTGCGCCAATTTAACAAGAAATAAACAAGAAGTAGCGGTATCATCCCTAATAAAATATCCATCTCGAATAAAATATTAAATTATATTCCACACCTTGCACTAAAGTGTAAACGAGAAAAGTGCAAAAGAATTGGAAGAAAATAGCAAATGGATCAAGAGGTGCGCCAATTTAACAAGAAATAAACAAGAAGTAGCGGTATCATCCCTAGTATCCATCTTGAATAAAAAATTAATATATATTCCATAGTTTGCACTGAACTTAAAGAAGAAACTTTCAACAAAAATTGGAAGCAAGCATCAAATTGATGAACAAGCATACATCCGGAGGAATACCTCATGGAAACATTTGTTGCTGAAACTTTTTACGCGGCACTACCCAGACACGTGCTCACTGGGAATATTTTACCAAGAATTGCAGTTCCTATCCGCAACGACGGGATCCCGGCAAACAATTGTGGGAGCGAAGAAAAATCACGCGGAAAAGCGTCGACGAGCCAAACACCTGCGCCACCACTGTTTCTCCTCCACTTCGAGCGAGTCCTACTTGAAACTTGGCCGCGACTTAGGCGACAGCTTTGCAACCACGCTTAAACTTCGCGACGAAAACTTCGTACTTAACGCTTCGCGGACGACGTAGTCGTCGGTGTATGGAGATGCATCCGCGGGAACCGTACCTCGAAGACGTTAGCCGAAACTAATTGTTGAATTTCGCAACCGTGTAATTCGAGAGAGATAAACGTATCGAGTCCCAGCGCTACTAAATATCAAAGTTGATAACGGCGCGGAGCATAAATTTCCAGTCTTTATTACGGGCTTAATACCCTTGATACTCCAGTGACGTTTCGAGGCTCGTTATAGGGGGACCGTTGCCAAATAACGGAATACGGGAACTGGGCGTTGAATTTTATTACTGGATGTATTTCATTCTTAATTGATTTGTCGCACTTCGTTTTATTGCCAAATTATTATTTTACTAGCCTGATTATTTTGGAGATTAATATTAATTGTATTAATAGATATGAAGGTTTAATATATGTAACTTATAAAAATATATATATATATACACACAAGTATTTTGGAGATTAATATTAATTGTATTAATAGATATGAAAGTTTAATATATGTAACTTATAAATATATATATATATACACACAAGTATATATATATTTATAAGTTACATATATTAAACCTTCATATCTATTAATACAATTAATATTAATCTCCAAAATAATCAGGCTAGTAAAATAATAATTTGGCAATAAAACGAAGTGCGACAAATCAATTAAGAATGAAATACATCCAGTAATAAAATTCAACGCCCAGTTCATATCTATTAAACCTTCATATCTATTAATACAATTAATATTAATCTCCAAAATAATCAGGCTAGTAAAATAATAATTTCGCAATAAAACGAAGTGCGACAAATCAATTAAGTTACATATATTAAACCTTCATATATATATATATATATTTAAATATAAAAATTTATATATATTTATATATATTTTACTTCATTATTTTCTGTGCCAATATTATTTTACCATCACGCACAAGTCTTCATATATATTCTGAAAAAGAATTCTGAATCTTCTAAAATTCAAGTTTGCAGGGGTGAAATAGCGAGGTTCGGCGAATGATGCTGCCCCATAAACTAGCCTAAATTTAATTTTCCCATAACACGATTTTCCTTTTCCTTTTGGTTATTCTTTCTCTTCGGTCGAATAGCTTCTAACGTCACTCGCACCGACTGAACTTTTACGAAGTTTAATTAGGTATAATAACGCTCGAATTGAATCTATTCAAATATCTTGCCAAGTCGATTAAAACTACCCGTGAACTGTTCATCCGATCGACACGAACTTTACAGAATGGAATTACGGAGTCGTCCCGTCGCTACTTATCCCAACTTATGCGTTCTGAAGACCTTGTTTTGAAGACAGTGTTTGCGTTTAATATTTTTTGTTGGCCGCTACTTTTCGAATCTCGAAATGCTAATGGAAATACCGAGCGAAATATCAAAAATTGAATCGAGTGGAGTCAATGGAACCACACGGCGTCGAATAAAAATAATACGAAGAAGTTTGTGCGGTCCTTCGAGCAACACAGTCGGGGTCACCAAAAAAGGAATCATTCCTCATTGTTTCCCAGAAAAGGAAGAAAATCGTGCACTTCCCTCGGTCCACGGTGAACTTATCTCGACAATTCCGAAACTTTTTCAAACTGTGCTTCGACTGAGCTGAATTTCAACCCCGGAAGATTCCCGTCCTTATTGCGCCTCCTTGCCACCCACTTTCGGAATAACTTCGGTAATCTCGGTTATGGTTGACTCAAGTTTATCCGTGGAAGTTATTTTCCGCCGACAAACCCATTTATCAGGTGCCCGCCTCATTTTTTGGAATATACTGCTTCGCCATCGCGCTCCATCTCCATATTTTAACCATATGCATATGCATATATATATATGTATGTATAATTAAAAATTTTGTTTATTATTTTAGTTACAAATCTTATTGATCTTATAAGAGTAACTCTTCACTTCTTTAAAGAACTTTTATTACCGGAGTATCTTAATTGGATAGAAAGCAGTAACGTTGCGCAATAATTGTGATCGATTTTATTGCTTAGATCGCGGTATAACGGGACAACTTTAACGAGAGCACGCGTCCTCCATGAAACTTTCAAGTTTTATTCGTCGTGTCACGTTTCGAATTGCTCGCTGCCGGAACCGCGTCAAACACTTTGCGGAAACTTAACGCGTTTGAGATTATTTAATCCCAGTAGCACATGTTCAATTTTCGCGAATAATCTGGTATTTCGGTATCTGGTCTTCCGGTATACAGAATTTCAAACTTGCGGCGAGTAATTTCAAGCCTGACGTGTAAGTCGTTTCAAGATGTCAGAGGAATAGTTTCAGGAATAATTTCGCTGCTATCAGTGGTAATTAAACATATGGAAATACACGATAAATAATTTCTTTCGTTTTCATTAGAATGTTCACAAGCTCCGTA